>NW_006922436.1:285602-294112 GCF_000298275.1 Orycteropus afer afer
TTGAACAGGTAGCAAGGATGAATGACAGTAGTCTCTGCATGGAAAAAGTAGTGGATATAAATTAATGCAATCTCATTAGAATGGTAGAGAGAAAATACCAAGAAGTTTATAATAATTTTTTTTACCTGCCCAGGTTTTGCATTTTCACAAACAAATGTTTCATAGTAGGTGGCGAATTCCGGAGCATGGTCATTTATATCTAAAATTCTGATGAAGACAGGAATGTGGCTACTTTGTTTTGGGTTATCTGCAATGAGAACATGCATAAGATATCAGCCTCATTTACCGAGAAGCAATGATGCCAATTGCCCAATTTGTAACTTAGCAATGAATCATTTCTATGGTATTCACCTTCTGGACCAGGTTGCTTATGAATACCTCAGCTTCCTTACATGGCCCAAAGAGAAAGCATCAATAAAAAGAGCAACATATGATTGAGAACAAAGTACTTGTTTCTGTAGATAATTTTCTTTGGCCAAATTATTATTTGCATGAGTTTAAGTTGTATTTCTATCTCACATGAAGGTATAAAAAAAGAATCAAGTGGAAAATAACTGAATGATGTAATAATCATTAGACTAACACATTCTGATTAATTTCTCTCAGATTTTCCTCATTATAAAATCCCCCTAGTCAAGGAAAAGAGTCTACATAATACTGTTTGTCATGACCTTAGTGAACACTAAGGTGCTCAGATGGGTTGACCTCCAACTTACTTATTTCTGTGGCTGTAACGGTGATGTTGTGCCAAGGGGATGATTCCCGGTCAAGGGGTTTCAAGGTGAATATAGAACCATTTTCTGAATGGATGTTAAAAATCCGGTCCATATCAGTGTGCCTGTCCACAGCGTATCTGGCAGAAAACAGACGAGTAAGTCTCAGGACTGTCTTATGATGATTAATTCTTTTATTATTCCTTCAAATCATAGACAATTCACTCAATGCATTGGCAAAGGCATAATCAGTGAGATGCAAATAACTTTTCTACATTTTTAATAGAATTGTCACTTAAACAATTTACTATATTTAACTGCTTCCATTGTTATTATTCTATGATTATGTACACTAATTATTCCTTACACTTGTGAGTCCTTGTGGCAAATTTGAAATGAGCTTTAATATTGCATTTGATTCACTTATCCTACCATAGTACTGTTGCAGTGCTTGAGACTTATTAAATAGTCAGTAATTACAAGCAGAGTCAAAACAGCATTGAATAAATGGAAATTATATAAAAAAATGAAGTGTGTGCAGAGTCTTCTATGAATATATATTGCCTTGAATGAGTATTATTTAAAGAACATCTCAAATAAATCAAAATTTTTCTTACAATCTAACCCTGCAACCTATTCCAAACAAATTGTAATGATATATTATTAGGGATTTCAGTGACTTGTTCTCATTCAGATTGCATCTGAAATCAGCTGTTCGAAACTGTTTATTACTCTATCCTAGAAAACAATGGGCTTAATCATAGCAATGATTTTGAAGATGGTGCAGGACAAGTCAGTATTTATTTCTGGTGTACATAAGGTCATTTTGAATTGAAAGTGACTTCATGGCACCTAATGATAATGATATGGAAGAGAAAATAATGCCTCCAACACCTTCCCCTAAGATATTCACACACTAAAAATCAGAACATGGGGATATGCTATTTTGCACAGCAAAAGTAACTTCAGATTTGATGAAGGTTAAGAATATTGAGATTGATTAAGATGATAGTGTCAATCAAATCATATGAACCATTGAAAGTGAAAGAGGAAGGCAGAAAAGTGGGTCCGAGGAATGTGACGGAAGGAAATTAATAAATAAATAAATAAATATATATATATATATATAAATAAAAGGAGAAGTTTGAGGTGTGAGAAAGGCTTGACCCACCATTGATGGTTTTGAAGATGGAGAAAGGGGCCACCAGCCAGAAATTGAAGGCAGCCCCTAGAAACTGGGGATGGTCCTTCAGCTGATAGCCAGCAAGGAAGCAGGGACCTCAGTCCTACAAGTGCAAGAAACTGAGATCAGCTCACAACCTGAATGAGCAAGGAAACCATTCTCCTTTAGAGCCATCAGACAACAACATCTTGGTTTGATTTTAGGGCAGTGATACTGTTATGGAAATGGGTGATCTTCAGAGCTATAAGACAATACATATTTGTTGTTTTAAACAACTAGGTTCAGGGCAATTTGTTACAGCAGCAAAAGAAAACTAATACACACTCAAAAGAGAGAGATATTTAAAAAAAAAAAACTAGCAAATTTTTCAGTGACATTAGGCCAAATTACGCTGTTCTAGCTGTCAGTTTTACTATTTCCATTATTCAGCTATTTCTATTAGTTTCTTTAATGTAGATATATAAGAAAGTGAATTTTTCTCATAGATTAATGGTCATATATATCAACTGAGAATCTTGTTAAAAAGCAGTTTCTGATTCTGTAGGTTAATATGGGAGCTAGGATTCTGCATTTCTAACAAATTTATTGGTCAAAAACATGTTGCATGTCTACAGACCCAGTTTTGTGTTGCTATAGCTTCAGATTATGGGGGAAAAGTGATTGGATTAGAAAAAGGCCAGAGAAAAAAAGAACCAATGAGGACAACAAACAGACTAATTGGCATCTGGTGCAATTCACACTCTTCTAAATATCTCATTAAAGGCTCTTAGGAATTTTTTTTTTTTTTAATGAATTGGCAAATTATAGCTCCCAGTCACAATATGTAATATACTCACTATCAGGAACTGGCTTTGAAAAATACAAATAATAGATATTTAGTTTATAAACACTGTAAAATATTCACCATTTTTGTAATATTGGATGAAAATATATGTATCTAGATTCTAGAGTTCATTTTTTTGGGTTATTTGAAATAAAGGATATGTAGATATGTGACTTGGTCTTTTGCTGTAAGAAATATACTGAAACTTTGTATAATTCAGTTGCAAATGTAGAGTTTATTTATATTTGGTACCGAATATTATTTACCAAGAATTTGAGAGACAAGAAATAGTTACGGAAACATTCAAAAATAAGAAAATTGTATTTCCCCTGCATACTTATACCAATTTCTGCTGGTGAATAGAAAAAAAACAAAACAAACAAAACCCTCATACTGAAGGAAAAAAGAAAGCAAAGTTAAAGAATAATTTAACTCTATGAATTTGATGGAACACACTTCCCCATAGTCTCTTGTAAACATTTATCAGCATTGTTGGAAGGTCAATAATTAACTTGTATCTCCTCATGGGCAAATAAATCTTGGGCTTCCTTCCTCCTACTGTTTGTTTTGATCCACAAGAAGAAATATAATAATATGTTTTGTCTCCTTTTCCTATTTGCCCTAGATTATTATTAAAAAAAAAAAAAAAAAACCCTCACCGCCATTGAGACAGGTCCAACTCAACTCATAACTACCTCTCCTTGGGTTTCCGAGATGGTATCTCTACAGAAGTAGATTGTCCAACCTTCCTTTCGAGGAGAGGATGGTAGGTTTGAATGGCTAGCTTTCTGGTTAGGTGTCAAATGCTTTAGCACTATACTACTGGAGCTCCTAGATATTATTATCATGGGCATTTATAAGATCGACAATAATTAACAATTCTAACATTTTCCATGTTCAGGTTTGACTCATTTGGACCTTAAGTGGGAACAAAATACATCAGATTTTCTGGGTGATCTGATCTTATGTTCAACCTTGAAAGACATTATTTTTCAAATCAAAAATTTAGAAACAAGCATCAATTTGATGACTTAGAAATAGTTCACTTAAACTGAAAATTGCGAACATCCAGGTCTATATCTTGTCCCAGGGCAAATGATGTCTCATAATTTGTCAAGGCCAACAGAAAATTTTCGTTTATTTAGCTGCCCGAGTTCTATTTTCAACACAGAATAGGATGTTCTGATTTATCTATTAATAATACATACATTGAATTACAACAAATGACCAGAGAAAGACTGATAAATACTTAACACAAGAACAAAGCTATCTCTATGTCCCAGCAGATGGCCTATTATAACAACAATATGTTATTGATCTCCCTGCATTGAATTTTGAACAATAAGTTAACAAAAAGACTGCTAGTATAATTTTTGTATGAATATCTTCTGCAGGGGCAGGATCCAAACATATAGTTAGTAAATAACAATTGGGAAAGAACACAGGAGAACTGAGCTTGTGAAAAGTGAACTCTGGTTTGGTTTGCTGTTTCCTTTTCATCATTATGTTCTACAATTAAGAGCCAAAAACCTATCAGATCCCTGTAGATTTATTCACTGTAAAAAAAATCTAAATTGAATTAGATAACCAGTAAGATATACACAGAAATGTGTCAAAGAAAAGGAAAATATTTATTTTTTTAACTGAATTCCAGGGCTGCTTCTTTTTGACTAAGTCAAGATATGTTGGTTATGGACTCATTCTTTTTTTTTTTTTTTTTTCCCTAGCTTTTATTTCCCTGAGAAATGTGATTTTTCGCTCTGAAATCTGATACCTTCACCCAGACTCTAAAAGAGAATTTGGCTACAAAGTAAAATTGCTTATTTAATTTGGACAAACAGTTTTTTTTCCCTGTTTTTAAGAGGTAAGTGGCACTATTTTGGCCAACTATTGTGAGTCGGGTCCAACTCGACGGCACATAACATAACATAAAACATAACATTATCTTTTTGCAATAAAATAAAAAAAAATGTTAAGGAAACGCTGCTATGCATACACTTTCTAGAGCCAGTTTATGGAGAGATTATATATACATTTTATCCCTGCATAACTAAATTTCTTGCCTTCACATGTTTTGTTCCTTATTTTCAGTTTGACAGCAGTAGAAAAGATTACTTCTAAAAGTCATTGAACTTTAAATATTTTGAGCATAAAAGAAATGTGAAATAAGACATGTTCTCTCAAAATCTGTAAAGCTATTGTTGTTGTTGTTGTTACGTGCCGTCGAGTCGGCCCCAACTCATAGCGACCCCTCCTTGGGTTTCCGAGGCAGTATCACTACGGAAGTAGGATTGCCCAACAATCAGCCCTATAACATGGTGTATCCATGAAAACTAATGAGGTGAAGCGGAGTTTACAAAAGCTGCTAATTGTAACCATATTCTCAAGCTGAAAGTGTCAGAGGCATTTCAGAAAATATGTTTGATGAATAGATTTACTAGTTGTTGTTGTTATGTGCCGTTGAGTTGGCCCCGACTCATAGAAACTGCTCCCTGGGTTTCCCAGGCAGTGTCACTACAGAAGTAGATTGCTCAACCATCCTTCCAAGGAGTGGCTGGTGGGTCTGAACCATCAGCCTTCTGGTTAGCAGTCAAGTGCCTTAGGCACTATGCAACCAGAGCTCCAGATTTACTAGTAGAAGGGTATTAATTGCCAAGCTCTACCTTGAAAACTATTCTTCCATGATGTCTATTTCTGCTCTGGGGACCATTCATCCTTCTATATTTCATCAGAACACACAAAAGAGTTTCATGTTTCAGTGTTCCACCTTGTTTAATCATTGCTATTTTATCCTTACACTATAATTGGATATCTGAAGCTTTTTTAGATTTATTTTCCATTTTGCACACATTTTATATGCTGTTAGGGATCATATTATCCCATTTGTTTTCAGGTATGGTCTCATACATTGTGTAGAACTTACTGAATAATTCTATCTGCAAAATGCAGATGACACAACCTGGGTTGTTGAAAGTAAAGATGACTTGAAGCACTTACTGATGAAGATCAAATACTATGGTCTTCAGTATGAATTACAGTTCAACATAGAGAAAATAAAAATCCTCACATCCAGAAAAATAAGCAACATCACAATAAATGGTGAAAAGATTGAGGTTGTCAGGGATTTAGATTTACTTGGATCCACATTCCACACTCAAAGAAGCAGTCAAGATATCACAGTATTGCACGGGCAAATCTGCTACAAAAGGCCCCTTTAAAGTGTTGAGAGACAATGAGGTCACTTTGAAGACTAAGATGCTCCTGACCCAAGCCATGATGCTTTCAATCACCTCATATACAAGTGAAAACTGACAATACTTAAGGAAGACTGAAGAAGAGTTGATTTCTTTCAGTGATGTTGATGAAGAATACTGAAAATGCCATGGGCTGCCAGAAGAACAAACAAATCTGTCCCAGAAGAAGTGCAGCCAGAATGCTTCTTAGAGTATGAGTGGCCAGACATCATCTCAGCCACTTTGGTTATGTTGTTAGAAGGGACCAGTCTCTGAAGGGGAATATCATGCTTGGTAAAGCAGAGGGTCAGGGAAAGGTGAATGCCTTCAGAGAGATGGACTGGCAGGGTAGCTGCAACGATGGGCTGAAGCAGAGCAAGAGTTGTAAGGGTGGCATAGGTCCTGGCAGTATTTCTTTCTGTTGTACAGAAAGGTCACTATGAGTCGGAGCAGACTGGAGGGCATCTAACAGCATGAGAATAACTCAAGGCCATAATATGAGATTATTTAAATATTGTAGTTCTATCATAATTTTGGAGCCTTTATCAGTTAAAATATTGTCTATTGTTTATCTAGGACTTGAGTATATTACACACCGCAACAATTTCTGGGATTGCTATAAACATAAAAATAAAATAAAATAGGCATTTGTAGAAACTGATAATGACTATAAATTTTACAGTCAGTCTTCCGCTCTGATTTTTCACTTGGAAAATTATTCCCTGAGGTCATTTTCAGATATAAGGAAAGATATGTATATATATCTCCAAACAACCTAAATTTCCATCACTGATGTCTCTTGTACATAATAGTGTGTTATTTATACAATAAAAGTTTATTAACAAGATTAATGGCATTACTAGATTTTCATGACTATAAAAAATACATAGATCTATATGTATATAAACAGCTCTGGTAGTATAGTGCTAAGACACTTGACTGCTAACCAGAAGGCTGGAAGTTCAAACCCACCAGCTACTCCTCAGAAGGAAGGTTGGGTAATCTATTTTTGTAGGGATACCACCTCGGAAACCCAAGTAGGGGTCGTTATGAATCAGGTCTGACTAGATGGCACATAACAACAACAACATATTACATAATCTCAAGTTTATACAAATGACATATGTTGTTGTTGTTGCTAGGTGCCGTCCAGTCGGACCTGATTCATAGCGACGCCTCCTTGGGTTTCTGAGACAGTATCACTACGGAAGTAGATTGCCCCATCTTCCTTCTGAGGAGTGGTTAATGGGTTTGAACCACCAGCCTTCTGGTAAGCAGTCAAGTGCCTTGGCCACTATGCTACCAGAGCTCCCAAATATATAGAGCACAAAAATTATTTCTATAAAACTTAGAATATTTGATGGAAATGTAGTAAAATGACACTGGAGTATCTATTCAGGGAAGACTTATAGATGTCTTATGACCTACAAATTTCCTGTACCATTATGGCAAGTATGAAATAAAGAGAGGTGGGTATACCATCCCATCTGAAACAACTACAAAAGAAAAAAAAATCACCCACAAAATATATCAAAACAAACCTACTTCCATTAAATCATGGAACAATGATGTTTTTAAACTTTGGATATCAGGAAATAAGTATAATAGTCAGTTTTTTTAAAAAGGAGAAAGTGAGAGGTTCCCTGAAACTTCCCCAACACATTCCCTGGATAGAGTTTCCAGGACAAAATTTCAGAAATCTCTCTGAGTTTAGGAGTTGATGCTGAGTATTCAGAGACCAAAGTGACTAGAAATTTTGTAGCAGACTCCATCTGGTTTCTCACTTCCTCCATTGTGTTCTGGAAACTTTTTAATTCATAGATACAGAACGTCAGGAAGTATTTCAAGAAGCTGAACTATAAGAACATGGCATCAGAATTTGAGGAAGACTCATTAACATCCTGTGATATGCAGATGACATAACTTTGCTTGCTGAAAGTGAAGATGACTTAAAGCAGTTTTGATGAAGATGAAAGACTACAGTCTTCAGTATGCATTACACCTCATCATAAAGAAAAGAGATGTCCTCACAGCTGGGCCGATAAGCAACATCACTGTAAGTGGAGGAAAGATTGAAGTTGTCAGGGATTTCATTTCACTTGGATCTTCAAGCAACACCCATGGAAGCAGCAGTCAAGATCAGACATCATATTGCTATGGGCAAATGTGCTGAAAAGACCTCCTTAAAGTGTTAAGCAAAGATGTCACTTTGAACATTAAGGTGCTCCTGACCCAAGCCATGGTATTTTCAATTGCCTCATAAGCAAACGAAAGTTGGACAATGAATAAGGAAGACTGAAGGAAAGTTATGTCTTTGAATTGTGGAGTTGGAGAAAAATACTAAACACTCAGGGAGAACCAGAAGAATGGAAAATCTGTCCTGGAGGAAGTGCAGCTGGAATGCTCCTTGGAAGCAAGAATGGTCAGACTTCATCTGACTTATTTTAGTCATGTTGTCAGAAGGGATCATTCCCTGGAGAAGGCTATCATGGTTGATAATATAGAGTCAGCCTGAAAGGAGAAGTCCCTCAGTAGATGGATTGACACAGTGGCTGCAA
>NW_006922436.1:297256-298622 GCF_000298275.1 Orycteropus afer afer
GTCTTCTAGTTAGCAGTCAAGTGCCTTAGGCACTACGCTACTAGAGCTCCCATATAATCCTAGATAATCTAATTTATAGCAGAAAGCAGATCACTCTTTGCCTGAGCATGAGGTTGCTTTTGGGGAGGGCTGTAAACCAGGGGTTACAAAGGAGCATGAGGAAATTTGTGGAGCTAAGGAATGTGTGTGTTACTCTGATTGTAGTGATTTGTTACAGGCAGACTAATATGACAAACATTGTCAAATAACAGAGCTTAAATCTGTGTAACATAAAGACTTGATCAAGTTTGAGGGAACTCCTGATGTGCTTTTCTGAATAAATAAACATGCTTGGTGATATGAAGACACAGTATGTGTCCAATAAGTTAATCAACGTTTATTAAATTTCTAATATGCAAGATACCATGCTAGATGAAAAAAGAATGGATACATTGGTTATTAAAATTCAATCTCATTCCAGCTGAGAAATGTTCAATTGTTTGGCAATAAAAAGATTCATCATTTGAAAAAAATTAATATATTGCCTCTGCCCACAACTTTCTATCAGTGGTTGATTTTATTTGAAAAATAAAATTACAGGTAATTTCATTGTTTTAAGAATATGGGCTTTCATTATGAGTATTTTTGCAACAAATACTAATGGAAAAGAAGGTATGACCAACATTATTTCCTTTGTTTTAGAATCTGGCAAAAATTATTAAGGACAATTATTCATTGAACATTTAAAACTAGTGTTATGAGCAACTTCTTTTTTATTTTAATAAAAATTATAATTTATTTCCATTTCAATATTACAAAGAACATCAAAAAATAAAACCTTAAATTTTATGGCTGTTTTTAAAATTTCAAATGAAATATAAATAAAAGGCATTCCAAAATAACACGCCCTATACTATTTCAGTAAAATATAAGTACACATGTATTTTGATCTGAACAAGCTAGTACAATATACATTGACCATTGAAAAATTAGGTTTCTTATTTATTTTATTTTAAACAATGTGGACATTTAAATTAATATACTTTACATATATGGATAAATTATGGTCAGAGTGATATAATCTTGTATGGTTTGATATTAGAATTCATGTTTTAAACATGATACTCAATCATATGCAGAATATAAATAATTTCAACTCAATCACAAAAGTTTTTAAACAGAAACTTCAACGACTTATATTCTAATTAAAACTGCTTTAAGGTAATTTAAACTCTGCATTTGAACTACAAAGTAAAATTTTATTTCAAAGATTAACATGCTCAATAATATAGTAATACCATTAATAAGTTAAATCTTCATTAGGGCATAATTAATTAAACAGACATTGTTTTGTGAATTAATATAGTTGAACAGTAATCATAACCTA
>NW_006922436.1:299127-303650 GCF_000298275.1 Orycteropus afer afer
ATATAGTGATCCCTTTTGGGTTTCTGAGGAGGTAAATCTTTATGGAAATAGTTTGTCCAGTCATCCTTCCATGGAGTGGTTGGTGGATTTGAACCACCAACCTTCCAGTTAGCAGTCAAATATTTTTGGCACTGAGCCTCCAGAGCTCCTTAGAGCCATATGTAGGAATCATTTAAATTTCTGTCATATTTGAAAGCTTTTGAATAGTGAATATTATATTCAAATTTTGGGAACATATTATACTATCTTTTTTAGCACTATGCTAATTATTAATATATTTATAGTTCATATTAAATAAAATGTCACTACTCTCTCTAGATAATTCTCTACACTATGTTACAGATGTACAACTGACATATTGTTTTTACAAAATTTTGACCTAACGTGCCTAGTGACTATTTCCAAAGAAAATATTTTTGTATCTTCAAGATATATCTTATTATCATTCGCATGCAAATGAAGTGATTTTTTTAATTTTAATTTTAACAGTGTTTTTAAATGTTCCAATTGTTTTTACAGGTCTTATCTCTGAGTTGTTTAAATGTTATATCATTGGCATTTTAATTTTTAATATCTTTTAAAAAATTTTGGTGAAATTATACATTGCAAAAATACCCCCTTTCAATAATACCTACACTTAGAGTTCAGTGACATTTATTTTTTTCTTCAAATTATGCAAATATCATTGCTATCCTTTTCCAAATTATTCTAGCACCATCTTCTTACACTTACTACCTCCTACATTTCTCATACAACTTTTAGACCTGCATTTGTTACTCTGATCTCACATAGACAATTATTTAAAAGAATATAATACTCAAGAAGTTATACTTTACAAGTGAAGAGAAGATATTTTATAGTTCGTTAGTATCACATGCAAGTAAAATTTTATTGAAAATGATCCCAACAGTACAGAGACAGCAAACTACAGGAACAGTCAGTTTGCCTCAGAAAATGATATGGAATGAGGGATATCATTGCTGATGTCAGCAGAATCTTGGCTGAAAGTGAAGAATACCAGAGAGATGTTTATTGACTATGTGTTTCTTTGACTATATAAAGACACTTGAATGTATGGATCATAAGAAATTGTGGATAACATTGCAGAGAATGAGAATTCCACAATTGTGCTTATGAGGAACCTATACTTAGACCGAAAAGGAGCTGTTTGAACAGAACAAGGGGATTCTGCCTGGTTTAAATAAGTAAAGGTTTGCATTATGATTGTATCCTTTCACTATACTTTTCATTCCATTTGCTGAGCAGATAATCTGACAATCTGGACTATATGAAGAAGAACATGACATTAAGATCGGAGGTTCATTAAAATGCAATATGAAGGTGACAAAACCTTGCTTCTGGAAGTGAAAAAGAATTGAAATACTTATTGATGAAGATACAAATCTGCAGCCTTCAGTATGCATTGCACCTCAACCTACAGAAAACCAAAATTCTCACACCTGGACCAATAAGCAACACCAAGGTAAATGGAGAAAAATTGAAGTTGCCAAGAATTTCATATTACTTGGATCAGTGCCCATGGAAAGAAGCCATGCAATTGGGCAAATGTGCTTCAAAGGATTTCTTTAAATTGTTCAAGCCAAAGGTGTCAGTTTGAAGACTAAGATGTGTGTGACCAAGGCCATGATATTTGCAACAAGCGCATATGCATGCAAAAGCTGAAAAATGAAGAAGGAAGACCAAGAAAAATTGATGATTATGTATTGTTATGTTGGCAAAAAATATTTAAAATACTATAGAGTTTTGGTGATGCAGTGGTTAGCGCATTTGGCTGCGAACCAAAAGGTCCATAGTTCAAACCCACCAGCTGCTCCATGGGTGAAAGATGAGGCAGTCTTCTATCATAATGATTCATAGCCTTGGAAACCATATGGGGAGGGGGCATTATGACTTGGAATTGATTCGAAGGCAGTGAGTTTGGTTTTTGCCAGAAAAACAAACAAATATCTCTTGTAGAAAGTGCAGCTGGACTGCTCCTTAGAAGCAAGAATGGCCTAACTTTATCTCTCATACTTTGTCAAGGTCTCAGCAGGAACAAATACCTGAAGAAGGATGGCCTTCTTGCTAAAGTACAGAATCAGTGAAAAGGGGAAGACTGCAAATAAGATGTATTGAAATGGTGGCTGCAAAAAGATGGGCTCAAGCACAGTAAGGGCTGTGAGGATGGCCCAGGGCTCAAGCACAGTAAGGGCTGTGAGGATGGCCCAAGACTGAGCAGCATTTTGTTCTGTTGTACAAGGGATCAGTATCAGTCATAACCCACTAGAGGACATCTAACGAGACAACACATTTTTTGGTTCAAAAAAGACTTCAGGAGATATTAAGGTTTAAGGTGTCAAGTCCAAAGATTATGTCCTCACAATAGTTTGGGGGGTTCATCCAGCCTCCATGTCTCTAGAAAGTCTGAATTGCATTGAGAACTTGAAATTCTCTTTCATATTTTTTCTTGTTCTGATCAGGATTTTTCTATAGATTTTTGATTAAAATGTTCAGGTTACTAGTAGTCACCAGAGGGGACTCAAGGGGAGAAGTTGAGCCAATGTTTGGGAAGCAGTGAGTTTCTCTTTATGATAATGGTAAATCTGGCAGCAAGTAAATGGCAGTGGATTTGGTGTGGTTTGGAAAGATAATGGTCGCACAACTAATTGATAAAATTTAGATCACTAAACTGGACACCTGAAAAATGTTGAATCAGCAAATATTGTGTCAACACAAAATGCAACACACTGCTATGGAGTCGGATCCGACTCATAGCGACCCCTCAATGGGTTTCTGAGACAGTATCACTACAGAACCAGATTGCCCAACCTTCCTTCCGAGGTGTGTCTAGTGGGTTTGAACCACCATCCTTCTGGTCAGCAGTCTTAGGCAATGTTACCAGAGCTCCTAAACACTGTGTTATATGTTTCAAAAAAGAAAAAGAAAACTGTTGAGACTGCTTATGCAGCTATGTACAACAAATCACCTCATGGAATTTGCTTTCTTGGTTTGGAGGTTTACGTAATGGTTTTGAGCAACATCCCAATCAATTGGCCTAATAACATCTCTCAGTATTTCTGTTCCACCCTCTAGTTCCTTGTGTAGTGACTGTGGTCTTAAAAGCTAGCAAGCAGCTACTCAAGGTACAACAATCGTTCTGATTAATCTGAAGCAACAGAGAAAGAAGAAGAGTCAAGAATCAGAAGAGGAAATTGACTGTGTGTCTGGCCGTCTCCATGAACAGCTGCTCCTTTACCATGAAACTAGAAGAACTGGACACTACCCTGCTACCATTACTGAATTTTTTTTTTTTTTCATTTCATTTGTTTAGATCATTGATTGTTTAAACTTTATTTTAAACAAGAGGGACAATCAAATGTGAATACTATCAGTAGCAAAGGGATTAAAGGCACGGACTATGGTGTCAGAAAGCCTAGTTATTGTCACTGGATAATTATTGGAGAAGTCATGTAAAAGCTAAGTGTCTTCGTTTTATCATCAGTAGAAAGAAATTGTAATAAGATCTACTTTGTACAAGGTAAGAGTCAGAGTCAACGATATATGAAGAGAATTTAGAAGATAGTCAAGCAAGCACTTTGTGCCATGGGAAATGTTTGTATTGTGACGGGGCTTGTTGTAAACTATGCAATTTATTTTTACATAGTTTGCAAATAAGTGAGACAATTACTATTCTTCTGAAAGCATGAGTATTCTCAAAATACTTACTGTATTAAATTGTTCACGGCATCTGGGTCATATGCTGCCACCTGGCCAATGATGCTGCCTTCCTTCACGTCTTCATCCACTTCCATCAAGTAAGACATTTTGCTGAATACAGGAGGCTCATCTATGTCTTCCACAGTTATTTTGACCAACGCCGTGTCTTTGAAAGGTCCCAGGTGTAAGAATCGTGGGTCAGGATGAGTGTTACTTGCATCCACTCTTAAAGTGTACAGTATTTTATTTTCATAATCTAAATTCTGGAGTTCATTAAATAATAAAAATGAACACAGTGTACAACATATCAATGCAACACTTTTTCAAAATTTAATGACTAGCCCTCTTGATAACAAGAATTATGGTTAACTTTCAATTGTTGTTTCTTTGGTATGTCTAATAAATTAGTAAACATTTGCTTTGCCTTACACTTATACATAGGGAGTTAACTAAATTAATTGGTATACAAATCAAAATCTATTCCCAATTAGTATTCAGTTTTTAAGAGGCAAAACATAGTCAATGGCTATATAAATCATTATTATTATAGTTAGACACATTTACAAATTGGAAGTGTAAAATAAACAAATTTAGTAAACTACCCATATAAGTTGTTTGCTTAGGTTACTCATTTCTAAAATTGGTAATTAAAAAAAAATAGTTATACTAATCTTAGGACTTGTAGAAAGTAAAATGTGAATGAAATGAGAGAAACTAGGACAACATAAAATATGGAATATTTTTCTGGATTATTCTATGTAAAGTTTTGGAATGCTCTCCTTCACTGCATCAAAAAAAAAAAAAAA
>NW_006922436.1:304392-309221 GCF_000298275.1 Orycteropus afer afer
AAGTGGTCAAAAATTGCAGGTTTATTAAGCTGAAAAAATAACTTCTAAAGGCAAAACACTCTAATTTTGTAAATGAGAAGCATCATTCCCAGAAAGATAAAGTGAGTGTCTCAAGGTTATTTACATAGAAATGCATGGTAGATCTGGTATTAGAATCTACAGCTTTTGTATTTAAAAGGTAAGAAAACCAATTATTTATTGTCTCTCTTGGGATTTCAAATTTACCATTACTTATTTTTACTACTATTAAATTATCTAAAAGAACATGAATTTACTATTATACTCTGTGTCAGGAATAGAAAACATAAAGGAGGAAAGAATAAATTATTTCTTTAAAAGGCACAAAAAATAAATTATTGCTTTCTTGTGTGTGGAATATATATATAAACATATATATTAGTATATTGTTCTAGTTACCTAGTACTGCTCTGACAGGAATATACCACAAATGGGGTGGCTTGAACAAACAGGAATTTATTCTCTTACAGTTTGGGAGGCTAAATCCAAGTGCCAGGCTCTAGGGTCATGGTGAAAGACCCTTGCCCTTGGGCTTCAGCTCTGCCTCTTGCTGCTGGCCCACTGAAGCTAGAGGCATCTCTTCACTCAGCCAGCTACTGGCTGATGAGACTATCAAGCCCAAAGTTGACAAATAAAATGGCACAGTCCCGATGTTACCAAACCACATGTCAGGCCATTAAATCAAGTCCATTGAAAGTCCCAATGTCGGCAGAGCAAGGCAGGCTGCTGAACAGCGACTCGGCTACAGGCAGGGTTCAAGGTGCCATAAGCTATAGCCCATTCCCAAAGCTTCTCCTTATATACAGGAAGCAGACCACACCCCAAAGGCAGCTACTCAGCTGCTTGTGGTAGATCTCACCATGGAGTTGATTGCCAGTCTCATCATGGGCAATAACTACCACCAGCTGCCCAGCCAACTCAA
The DNA here is from genome assembly GCF_000298275.1 of Orycteropus afer afer. Taxonomy (NCBI): domain Eukaryota; kingdom Metazoa; phylum Chordata; class Mammalia; order Tubulidentata; family Orycteropodidae; genus Orycteropus; species Orycteropus afer. The sequence goes on from NW_006922436.1 coordinate 305,333, forward strand.
CCAGGCCCAGTCAAATTAACATACAAATTTAACTACCACATATATATAAATGTAATATATTATGTATTTTTCTCATTTTTTTAGCCTCTTTTAATTTTAATTACTTTAGGTCATGCCTTCTATTTTCTGTAGGTCCAGAATGTATTATATGGCACACTGCTCTTTATGGAACTATTTATTCAAGAAACAATAGTGAAAAAGATAGAAAAATGTTAATAAGTCAGAGATATTTTACAGTGCTTACTCTATGCTATACCCTGAACCCCATACAAGGCATTGTGTGCTAATTTATTTAATCCTTTCAATAGTGCAACCAACAGTTCTCAAGGAAAGCCAGCGGACTTGAGAAAGCAGACTGAGATACTAAATCCCTGGGACTGTGAAATCTGTATGTCTTTCCATTTTTCTTCGTAGTTGAAAATAGGGGTTTATAAACCCTACTGCTTGGGATTGAATTCTCAATACTTGACAAGTTAGTTAAATCTTGATTTCTACTCATAGTAACGCTATACTGAGAATCAAAGTTAAATCCTCTAACTTTTGATTTCTTTATTTATAATGAGGATGAAATGATAGTATTTAATTTCTACTTTCTTTCTTTTTTGTAATGAGAATTACATATGATTAATATGCAATAGTAACAATACATAATAATAAATATTAGTGTGTTTAAGTAAGCTGTTTTAATCCATAACAAATTTAGCATAATTCATGAAATTTAACTAATTCTACCATGGCTTTTCTTTAGAGGATAAATTTTGCTAAATCAGTATAATTATCCTTTCATACAACAAAAACTCTTCAGTAAAAAATCTTGTAGACAAGATTTAAGTATGTAATAATCTTACTTAAACCAAAGTCAAACTCACTGCCATTGAGTCGAGGCCAACTCATAGCAACCCCTCCTTGGGTTTCCAAGGAAGTATCACTTCGGAAGTAGATTGCCCAACTTTCTTTCCAAGGAGTGGCTGGTGGGTTTCAACTGCCAGCCTTCTTGTTAGCAGTCAAATGCCTTAGGCACCATGCTACCAGAGCTCCAGTGTATTGTCCCTGAGAATCTTCACTATTCCTGTTATGGATGTAAACCTTTTCTAAAATTATAATAGACCACAGAATAACATAATGGCCAGTCAGTTGAGAATTTACCAAATTATAGTCTTTCAGTTTCTATTTAAGGAAACTGAACCCAAAGTTTAACATTATGTTATTTAGATCTACAAATCATTTGTTTTTCAACAATGTCTTTCCCTCTAATCTTTATAATATGCATGTATTCACCAACTAAAGTTGAATCATCAAATATTTTAAATCTGATTAGCCTGAAAAAATGATTCATTCTCCTAGAATCAATGTCATAAAATTCAGCATGAGACCTCTTACTTCAGAATTTTAAGATACAGACCATTCTATTTTTCTTTACTGCAATATAGAAGCATTTTTCATAGAAATTGGAATCTGTTTCTGTATGGCTTTATGGAAGGCAATACACCCATGGCTTAAAATGGTGATGACTGAAGCAATATTAACTCTTTCAGTCTTTACAACTTGGTAACACAGATTAGACCATACTTTATTATATCTAAGGTACCATCACATCTGTGGTTTACCATAAGTCACTGAAAGAAAAAAAAAAAAAAAGCTTCCAATTAAAATGACTATCATTAATTTTAACATATTATCTGATTTCAGATATGTTAGAATATCAACAAATGTTGGTTTTAGAATCAATGATATAGGAGTTAAAATTCTTGTGTACAGAACAGTAACATAAATGTCAGACATGGATCGGACTTCAGACACTCAGACTTCAGAGCCCACACTCCTAGCCAAAGAGAAGAAGAGAAAGGAAGGTTGGCGTGACCAGAAGTGGGAAGTGGAAAAGTATTCCAAAAACTTTATAGCAAAGGATAATCAAAGTTGCCAAAAGAACCTCACATCCTGATTTTCTTCCACTACCTACTCAAAAATGTACAAATTAATTACCATCATTTTCAACTTTGGGAAGTAAGTGATTTTTGTTTTGTAGATTTGCCGTTATGTTTTCTCCTGAGCAAAAGCAGTGAAACTATTCATTACATATCACATCTGTTGGTAGCTTTGGGGAGGCTTTTCAGAATGAATTATCGAAACCTTCCTTACTCTGGGGGAATCGGGGAGGGTTGTTGTTGACGTCCGTCAGGGTGATGTTCACTGTGGTGGTTCCAGAAAGGCCCCCCATCTGGCCGCCCATGTCTTTGGCCTGTATAACCACCTGGTACTTCTCTCTCTTTTCTCTACTCATGTCTGGTAATGCAGTTTTTATTATACCTTTTGGAGAAAGAAGACAGATGCTTTGCTATTTATTTCCTGAATGTTTTTAAGCCATGCAAAATCCATTTTACAGAAGTAAATCATAATAAACAAATAAACATTAGTGCATTTAAGTAAATTGTTAAAGCCATAACAAATTTAGCATAATTCATGAAAATTAATTAATTCTTTTACAGGACAGATTTTGCTAAATCAGTATAATTATCATTTGATACAACAAAAAGTCTTCAGTCACAAATCTTGTAGACAAATAAACTGGCTTAATTTAGATGATTTAATACATTCAGTTTGGAATATTCCTTCTGCCATATAATATGATGAATAAAGCTCTGTGGGATTTGAAAATTTTGATGTAGTTTTTTTTTTTTAATTTAAACTGAATAAATAATAGGTTAAAGAGCTAACAAATTTAAATAATAAGTTTTACTAATTAGGAATTTTGTTCCTGTTTCTGTGGAATATCTTTAGGTTATAAATTAAAGATAATATTGAATGGGAAAATTTAAAAATACACAAAAATCTATAAGCTTCTTGTGTATCAATATGCATTACAGACCAAGTATAAAATGCACTCACCTGATTCTGGATCCACCGAAAAATACGGCTGTCCTTGCAATATGCTGTAGACTACTTTGGCACTATTTCCATAGTTGGCATCATCTGCATCTGTTGCAGTCACTTGTATTACTGATGTACCTACATGAAGCCCCACCCAAACACAAACAAATACGTCTCAATTTGAAACTATCTTGTGAAAAGTTAGTGTTGGTAACGTGATGTTTTAGAAAATGGCACATACCATTTAAGAAATGTATTTAAATGATCTCCTCTTAAAAAAATCATCTTTATCCATGTCCCCTCCTATTTCTTTGTTTGAACACATCTCTTATTTTAATGTTGTATTTAATTTGAAAAAAAAAAAAAATTATAAATTCAAGGAATGTTTTATCACAAAGATAAAATGGGCTGTACATTTTACATGTACATTAGTACATGGTACTAATGGGCTGCATTTTTAATCAGTTGGAAATATAATGTTTCACTGAATAAAATGAAAATGTAACTTTCAATTAATACATTTATTGCTTATTGGAGTGATATGCTAAAAATGCAATGTTTGTAATATTTCTGATGATTTTTTATTGGTATATATTAACTGTGTGCTATAAATAGCATAAGGAGGTCTGGTGGCTTAGTTGGTGAGACATTTGGCTAACCAGAAGGTTGAAACCCACTAGCTGGTCTGAGGAAGGAAGATGAAGCAGTCTACTTTTAAGATTTACACCCTTATCCAATGGAGACACTATAAATTGAATCAATTTGATAGCAATGGGTTTGGTTTGGTTTTAGTAAATAGAATGAATAGATAGAGAGGTCTGATTTTAGGAAGAAAGAAAGAAAACATCACATAAAATTGATTTCTGAAACATTTTATATACAAGAATATCTGTCCATTACATAGATACGCTTATGCCTATTGACGTGCTGTATATAATTAGCTCTCTGCTGTCATAAGTAAATCAGTAGACAGTGTAAAAAGGTAAGAAAGTATGATTCTGTGTTTCATGCAATACTGTAA
>NW_006922436.1:310552-319840 GCF_000298275.1 Orycteropus afer afer
CACACACAGTTATGTTGAGCAGTTCAACTTAATGACTTTTATGACTTATATTTCATTTATATTTTATATAAATTCTGTGTGAATATGAGGACCTCTGGTAGGCCAGTGGCTAAAGCAATTGGCTGCTAACCAAAACATTAGCAATTTGAATCCACCAGTAGCTCTGGTAGCGTAGTGCCTAAGGCACTTGACTGCTAACCAGAAGGCTGGCAGTTTAAACCCACCACCCACTCCTCGGAAGGAAGTTTGGGCAATCTACTTCTGCTACCTCACGGTAGTGATACTGCTCAGAAACCCAAAGAGGGGTCGCTATGAGTCTGGTCCAACTTTACAGCACACAACAACAAAAACAACAGTAGCTCTGTAGTAGAAAGATGAGAGAATTTGCTTCCATAAAGATTTGCAGCCTTGAAACCCTTGAGGCAGTTCTACTCTGTGCTATGGGTCACTATGAGTTGTAATTGACTCAATGGCAATGGGTTTGGTTTAGTGGGTTTTGTGTGAATAGATGTTAGACAATAATTGCTTTCACATCTGGAGAAATTATTGACATAGGAATTATTAAGCATAAATAATATGTTGAAAATATAAGTAATATAATATATATATATTTTTTAAAAGGAAATTATTTATTTTGTTGCCGTTGCCATTTCATTTCATTTTCAGTTTCATTTTTCTTTTACTGTGGTATCATTTTAGGGCTCTCTGGTGGTGTAGTGCCTAAGGCATTTGAGTTCTAACCAGAAGTTTGGCAGTTCAAACCCATCAGCCACTTCATAGAAGTATGTCTGGGCACTCTACTTCCTTAAAGATTTACCACCTTGAAAACCCAAAGGGTGCCGCTACGAGTCAGCATCGACTGGGTGGCAGTGAGTTTGGTTTTTATTGGGATATGATTTTAACCTCTCACAATGGGTGCAGGCAGTAACGCATCTCTGTATGTTTTTTGACATGAATTAATACATTTATTGTTAATTTTCACTCTTATTTATTTCTTTTTTTTGCTCTATATTGTGGGCATGTGTTCTTTGAATTTACCCAAAAAATACTTAAACTAAACATAAGGAAGTAACTGTCTAAAGTTATATCTCCAAGTTACATTCTAAAGACTAGAAACTAGTCCTATGATGTGAGTAAAGAACTAAAAAATAGCCTTATATACTACTTGTCCCCCTTCTCAAGATCACTGCAATAATTAAAGATGTTATTAAACACAGGTATAATGAAACAATTTCTTGTGGTTTATTTGTATTAGCAATGCAGATGATAACCTATTGAATAATAGGGAATGGAAAGATAATTTTTGTGCATGTGTTTTATTCTCAGAAATTATTACACAATTACCATGATCTGGTAATAAAATTAGAAAGGAAATAGCTTATTTTTTATGCTGTAATGGTTATAAATGCTTGTTTACAAAGACATATTCATAGTGAATATAGTTGCGAGCAACAAGTGAAAAACTATATAGGGATTTATGGTAGTGGTAAGGAACTGAACAATTTTTGAGAGAAGATTTAGGGGAAAGATCCAGTCATTCAAAGAGCATGCTTTCAAAACCACCATATTTACATAATGGAAATTTGTCCAAATAAAATGGAACACATGCAAATATAGAAAGCTGAGAGATGTTTTTATAAATGAGCATTCTGAAGAAGTTAATCAATGATACAATGACCACTAGAAATGGACACGAAAATGTAGGAACCTGGTACAAATATTTCTCTAAAGTATATTCCATTTTATTTAATTATATATCTTTCATGTCATTCGGATTATTTGCTCTGATCACACACACACACACACATTTCCATCAGTAGATGGTAATTACCAATAGTTTCAGATTTCAAAATTTTATTGGAATTGACTCATCAGTCTGAAAGCCAAAATTAAATATAGTATACTTTAGTGACAGAAAGAAACAGAGTAAATGAAAAAAGTAAGAAGTTGGGGAGAGAGAAACATGATCGACAGGAATGTTAAGATATGAAAAGGAACACAAATAAGAAGGCAAGTAGTTAGTTGGAGTGCAATATTAAAGAGGAATGTTGGACAGTAGCTTTACAGAAAAGGGTATTATAATAGACATTTTGTTGTACTCCACTGAACTCTTTTTTCTCCAAAATTTACTAATGATAGTTTTCTACTCTTTGATTTAAATGAAAATCACTAATATAATGAAAATAATATTGGTAATGAATCATTGTGCATTCCTTCATTTATAGATGCACACTTTATTTTTTTTTTTTGGTATTGCATAGGTTTAATTGTAAACATATGGGTCACACACAAAGTGAGAAAAAATTTTGAATATCATCCTTTGGTTTTCCTATGTAAAATGGTTTATTTGTATAAGCAAAAGAAATGGAATCATATCTTCAAAATAATCATGATTTTTTTTCCCTCTAAATAGAGTAGGAGAGTTGTAATAAAAGAGTGACACTATTTTGTGATATAGCAACACTGCGATATAACAAATTTTTTAAATTTGGCCATAGCATTATATTTACTAGTGGTTCTATCTGTACTTCTGAAATCCTTACTTGTTAGTTCCAAAAGATGGTAACCTAAGCCATACAGCTCACTTCTAAATATTTTTCTTAGTTTTGTTGGAATTGTAAACATGGTGGAGACTATAAATATCACAAAATAATACAAGGAGAAAATACAGGTTATCTGAGCTTAAATATTAATATTGTCTGATAGAACAAGATTATGATTTTTAAGGTGAGATAATACTTTGAAAATTAAGATATACTCTAAATAAATTATAATTAAAATTTCTCATAATCAAATATTTCTGCCATTTTTATTGTGCTTTTCTTTTCTTCTAAGTATGCTTATTCTTTCTGAAAGATAAATAAAATTGTATTTGCTGATAGATACCAAAATCTCAGACAAAGAAATATACATACAAGAGAAGCAATAATGTTTTACAAAAGTTACAGATGTTAACCAGACAATCAAACTACTTTAGAATGCACATTTAATAGAAAGCTGACCCACAGAGTGTAATTTGTACCCACAGAGTATAGTAATACAGCATCAACGTAAGCCAATAGGGAATCTATGATGTATATCTAAATTAGCTCACAATAGAATTATATGGATTAATAAAGTACTTACCATGAAACAGTGCAAGACTAAGAATCATTAAAAAAAAAGAAAAAAGGAATAAAGATGCACTCAAGTTTTATCGTAGGGCTTTATGATTCTATAGGATGCTGATTTGATTTGATAAGTCACTTTCACATTATTGGACTGAATAAGTGAAATAGCAATAGAACTATGATTTCCACAGACAAATAAGATTTCCTAAAGGGTTTACAGGAAGAAGAACATCTACTTTACCAACCATTGGTCATTCTGGTCTGACAGCACACACAGTTAGGAAACCTCTTTACATTAGTAACTCAGTACAAGTGTACGTAAGTTTGATTCTCCTAACACAGGCATTATTTTAGACTGAAACATATTAATTATGATAATGTTGAAATCATATACTTAAAAAATATTTTGAAATAAATTAACGGTATCAGAGTTGGGAAACTGGTTTCATATTTTGGATATTTTTTTCATTGTTGTATGCTGTCCAGTCAATTCCAACTCATAGTGATCTGACAGCACAGAGTAGAACTGCCACTATAGTATATCTAAGGTTGTAATCACTACAGAAATGGATTGCCACATATTTCTTCTGCCAAATGGGTTCAAAACATCAATTTTTCAGTTACCATCTGAGCACTTTACCACTGTACCATGAGGTCTTCTTTAAGTTTTACAATAATTTTATATCATTGTTACATAGAAATATTTGATCTTTAAGTCAGTTTTTGTTATCTTACTAATAAATTTGAACTTTTCATATTAATAGAGATGAATGTAGTCACACAGATGAAAAGCTAATGCAATAATATATGGTTCATAAAAATGTGGGCAGCAGTAAAAATTTAAATAATTATTTTCAATTTGCATGAAAACCTCAGTGTTCAATAGTGAAATCTGCACTATAATATGAAAAGACTTGGAATCTTCTTCTGATGCAAGCAAGTTATTTGATCTTAATTCATTTGTCTAATTTTCTTGAATCTTGGTCTCTTAATTAGTCAATAAAGAATTTAAAGTTCTATATTCCATGATTGTCACATAAGGTGATTGTAATGATCAAGTGAGTCACTATTTAAAAGGGAAATTTTTCAAATCAAACATTAGTTATTGTTTAAAATAATGTAAATACACATTTTCTAATATGCTGACACTGCGTATTCTTTTCATGGAGAGCAGAAAATATATTCAACTTGATTGTCATGTGGCATAGAGGTGAAGGTGTTGATTGTAGTGAAATGGAATAACTACTCTCAGCAATAATTTTAGGTATCAATTAAAATATAGCAGAGGATATTAAGATGCACGGAACTGAAAATAATTAAAAATGAATTGCTTAACAAGGAAGAGAAGTTTCCACTTATAATTTTTAGCTCTTGTCTTGAAAAGCCTTATATCCATTATAATTACTTTGGAAAACACAGAAGAAAAGTTTGTTTAAATGGATTAGCATATACCTACCGACTCCAGACATTTCAGGAACACTGGCAATGTACAAGTCTTTGGTGAATTTTGGTTCATTGTCATTGATGTCATGGATTTTAATGATAAATTCAGATTCAGGCTCCACCTGCCGCCCGGTCTTTCTATCTATGGCCTTGGCACGAAGAATGTATAAAGACTTTTCTTCTCTGTCTAATTTCTTTGCAGCATGAATATCTCCTGTGTTTTCATCTATAAGGAACAGACTGCCAGCCCCATCTCCTGTTAATATGTATTTTAAATTTCCATCTCCTTTATCTTGGTCAGTGTGAAGCTTCAGAGAGGTAGAAAAGAAGAATTCCGTAAATATATGCATTGTTATTACAGAAACAAATAATGTTGACAGATATCAATTTGTCTCCATATCACATCATAATAACAATTATCTTGGTGGTTATCACTGAGGAGAAACAAAATATTTCAGGTTTGATTATACAAAAAGCTCCAAACCATTATATTTATACATCATAAAGGATATTTTTAAAACAAAATAAAAATGAATGTATTTTCACTGCACACTGTTGACAGAATATTCTAAATTTAAAGTTTCCAGTTGTTAAGACAAGAACAAATAAAATCCATTGTCCTAGACCATGTGGAATATCTTGATATAAACATGATTACTTTTAAAATCACTAAACTTCAAGATATGAGGAATTTCCAAGCTCATTATTTTAGTAATCTTAGAGTATATATATCTTAGTTATAAACTCATTTCACCCTGCCTCCACTTCCCTCAATTCTAACAGTACACCAAATTAGCAGTACAGGCTAATCCTTTAGTTAATAAAGTCAGAAATTTTGAAATTGACATTTTAATAGCTTATTGTAAATTTCAAGGCATATAAAGCACAGAGGTTTTTTTGCCCCTCCTCTAGCTGGTGGTTCAAACCCACCAGCCACTCCCTGGAAGGAAGTTTGGGCAATCTTCTTCTGTAATGTTACTGCCTTGGAAACTCAAGGAGGGGTCACTGTGAGTCAGTCTGACTAGAGGGCACATAACAACAACAACATGGTCATGTAAGTCATTTCTTAAAAAAAAAAAAACACTTTTTTTTTCACAAATTATGTTTCCTTATCTGATATAACCCCATCTGTAGTGTTAACAAAGTAGAAGGTGAATCATTGAGAATTTAAGGTAGACAAATGAACCATGTTTTCCTAGAAATTTTGAACTGAAATAAATCCTAAATTTTTGCAACTAAGTATTAGTCAGAAATTTGATTCTTGAGTATTCTACCCTCGCCACACTATCTTCTATCATGTATCTCACAATTCCTTTGACATCCTGGGTTCACCTCTTTCAGCGATGTCAGGTTTCAGCTTTGAATTATGTAATGATTTGATTTCTTTTTTTTTTATGGTACCACAAATTAGAAATCTAGGTTTTCCATTTTACCTTCCTTCCCTTTCAAGCTCACCATTAACATAGCCTTTTCTGTCAAATATCTTCCTCCCAGTCTACACATCTCCACCTCTATGGCTACCATTCTGGTTTGTGCTCCACCAGATCATATCCAGGTCACCGAAGAAATGCCATGACACCTGCCTCACTCCCACACCATTTCAAACAATTTCAACACTGAAATTTTTTTTTTTTTTTCCTGTGTCACAAATCTGGTCTTACTACTAAAAAAAAAAAAAAAATACTCAAGAACCCTGGGTCTACTGTCTTAGAAACCAGGGTTTATAACTTGATACTTTCTGTGTTACACTGGGGAAGATGATTTATGTCTCTAAGACTCTTCTAGAAAATAGGAGTAATATGTGATTGTTGTTAGGTGCCATGTGGTGGGCTACAACTCATAGCAACCCAGCGTCCAACAGAGCGAAGAACCGCCAGGTCCTGAGCCAGCCTCACATCACGTGCTATGCCTGAGCCCATTGTTGCAGCCACTGCGTGAATTCATCTTGTTAAGGGCCTTCTGCTTTTCAGCTGACCCTTCACTTTACAAATCATGATGTTCTTCTCTAGGGATTGGTCCCTATCTGTCACCTCAAGCAGAAGTCTGGCCATTCTCACTTCCAAGAAGCATTCTGCCTTCACTTCGTCCAGGACAGATTTGTTAGTTCTGTCAGTCCGTGGTACTTTCACTATTCTTTACCAACATGCACCTCAAAAGCATAAATGCTTCTTTGTTCTTCCTGATCATTAGCCAGCTTTCAAATGCCTAAGAGGCTACTGAAAGTACCATTGTTTGGTTAGGTGTACCTTAGTCTTCAAAGGGACATCTTTGCTCTTCACCACTTTAAAGAGGTCTTTTGCAGCACATTTGCCCAGTGCACTACAACATCTGATTTCTTGACTGTTGCTTCCATAGGTGTTGATAGTGGAACCAAGTAATATGTAATCTTTGATAACTTCCATCTTTTCTCCATTTGTTTTGATGGTACTTATTGGTCCACTGGTGACTATTTTCATTTTCTTTATGTTGAGGTACAATCCATACTGAAGACTGTAGTCTTTAATCTTCATCAGGAAGTGCTTCAAGTCCTCTTCACTTTCTTCACTTTCAGCAAGCAAGGTCATGTCGTCTGAATACCTCAGGTCGTTAATGAGTTTTCCTCCAATTCTGATGCTGCATTCTTCTTTATATAGCCCAGCATCAAGGATTATTAGCTCAGCATACATAGAGAATAAGTAAAGTGAAAGGATGCAACCCGATGCAGTCCCTTCCTGACCTTAAGCCATGTAGTATCTCCTTGTTCTGTCCAAATGACAGCCTCTTGCTTTATGTACAGGTTCCTCATGAACACAATTAAGTGTTCTGGAATTCCCATTCTTCTCAATGTTTGTTATCCATAATTTGTTATGATCCACACAGTCAAATTCTTTTCCATAGTCCATAAACATCTTTTGGGAGCTCTGGTGGCATAGTGCCTAAGGCATTTGACTGTTAACCAGCAAGCTGGCAGATCAAACCCACCAGGTACTCCTTGGAAGGAATATGGGGCAATCAACTTCCACACTAATACTGCCTCAGAAACCCAAGGAAGGGTTGCTATGAGTTGGAGCTAGCTTAATGGAAGTGAGTTTGTTTTTTTGGTTTATAAACATCTTTCTAATATTCTTTGTTTTCAGCCAGCATCAGCAATAATATCCCTCATTCCACATCCTCTTCTGAATTCAGCTGGCATTTCAAGCAGTTTCCTGTCAATATACCGCTGCAACTCTTTTAGAATTACCTTCAGCAAGATTTTACTTGTGTGTGTGATATTAATGCTATTGTTTGCTAACTTCCACATTCCATTGGATCACCTTTCTTTGGAATGGGCACAACTATGGATATCTTCCAGGCAGTTGGACAGGTGGTTTTCTTTCAAATTTCTTGTCATAGATGAGGAAGTGCCTCCACTGCGACATTCATTTGTTGAAAAATCTCAGTGAGTATTCCATCAATTTCAGGAGCCCTGTTTTTTGCCAATTACTTCAAGGAAGCTTCGACTTTGTCCTTTAATGCCATTTGTTCTCAATTATATGTCATATAAACAGTGACTGAGATAGACGAACATCAACTAATTCACAGTGACTGTCCTTCTTCCCAGTCTGCCTTCGTCTGGAAACTCTGCTGAAACCTGTCCACCACCAGTGACCCTGATGGTATTTGAAATAATGGTGGCATGGCCTCCAAACTCACAGAAACACACAAGCCACCAAAGTACGACTAACTGACAGAGGAGTAGTGGAGTTGTAATATACCAACGAAAAAATATATGGTCATAGAAATTTTGAATTGGAATACATCTTATAAGGAACATACCTCTAAATGGCCGAGGGATGGCACGCATTCAATAGCCTTATTTTTAAATCCCTGATAATCTCTCTAATCTCTAGATGCATATCTGCCTCTTTTATCCTTCTGCTTGCATTCTATAAGCACCAGCTGCTTTGTTAAGTCACATTTTCTCTTCATTTCTTAAAAGGTCCGTTCCAGCTCTGATTTCTGATGTTTGCATATGCTTTGGTCATACTTTAACACTATTACAACTTAACAGTTCCTTCTCTGCATTTTCCTCAAACCAAATTGTATATATTTATCATATTACATTTTTAAGTTTTATCCTCAAGACAAGTTTCCTGACTGTCTAGGTTAGGTAGATATGCGTGTTCTGTAATTCATGGCATACCTCATTTCTCTATTACAGTACTCATGAAATTTTGTGCAATTATTTACCTGCCTCACTAAACTGTAAAATGTAAGAGAAAAATTAATGTAATTGTTCACAAATCTCTAGATTAATAGATGTTACTTAAAAGATAAAATGTTTTTTTTTAATAGTATCCTTTTACACATACACAAGCTTATTTTTCATTGCTTATTAGAAAAATAATCTCATAAAATAAAAAATTGATATTTTTATTTAAATACATATCAGGTATTTCTGTATGCCAATAATATTACTTCAATGACTGTATGATTCAAGAAAAAATATTTAAAACAATATTATAATGCATATTTTTATACATACATTTTTTCATTGTTGTTATTTTTATTCTAGGATAAGGAAGATGAATTCATGAAACAAAATATTTGGGATTGAGTTGGTTTTGCCTCATAGAGATCCCTCCTTGGGTTTCTGAGGTGATATCTCTATGGAAGTAGATTGCCCAGTCATCCTTCCAAGGAGTGGTTGGTGAGTTTGAACTGCCAGCCTTCTGGTTAGTAGTCAAATGCCTTAAGCACTATACCACCAGAGCTT
>NW_006922436.1:320190-323977 GCF_000298275.1 Orycteropus afer afer
ATATATACACACATATGTAATATATGTATATATGAAGCTGCAATTTACACAAATTGTGAATACAGCTGAAATATGCATCTTATTAGATATGGTGAGATTAATGTACAATCAAATCATCTGCAGCCACTAAAATTAGGATTTACCAATAAAGTTTGATGAAAATCATTGATCAAGTTACATACTTTTAAATAAGGTATTCATAATAAAACATGGCTTATAGAAAATAACTATATATCTTTGTCTTTATTCTTCATAAAATTAATGTCAACAGTTATAATATGTTATAGAAGTTATTTTTGTTTTAATTTTTCCTCTAATTTTGACTAATACATATTTTACACATTCTTTTTTTTGAAGTATAACAAAATATTTTATTTATTCTCTCTTTGCAATTGAGTTAAGTTTACATATTGTTATTGTGTGTCATCAAGTTGGTCACAACTCAGAGCTCCTATAGAATAAAGTAGAACTGTCCCATAGGGTTTCCTAGGCTGTACATATATTTTTTTTTTTTTCATTGTGCTTTAAGTGCAAATTTACAGAGCAGAATTTTTATTACATTCAACCTTTCTTGTACATTTGGTTTCACTCCCCAATTACCATCCCCCCAACCTAACCTAGTCTCCTCCTCTCCCTCCCCAGTAACCTCCCCTCTCCCTGTGCCCTTCTTAGTTATGCATTCCTGTCTGTTCAGTTTTTCCTCCATGTGAATGCTGCCCCTCTGGTTCCCCATGTCTGATTTCTTCAAGGGATGCATCTCCATAGAATAGGTGGGTGTACCCCCCCAAGGTTGATTGCTCTGCATGCAAGTCTTATTTACTGTTGGGCTGAGAGCCAGCCCTTGGAAGTGAGTTTTATCCAAGGCCCGATGTCTATTCCAATGCCATAGTCTTGGGAGTCCCACTAGACTTCATCTGACCAGTAATTCTGGTCACTAATTTGTTTTGGGTTTTGTTCCACATTTTTCCTGCCACTCTATCCAGGATTTCCAGTTTTGATCTCTTCCTGAGTGGTTGGCATTGGTAGCCAGGCACTATCTAGTTCTTCTGGTCTTGAGGTCCATCATGTCCTAGGGCTGATGGTTTCCAAATGCCCTTGGTTCTCTTCACTCTTCTTTTCTGATGAGAGGAGACCATTAACTACATCTTAGATGGCTGCTCAAAAGCTTTAAAGACCCCAGTCACTACTCACCAAAGTAGATTGTGGAACAAAAGTTTTATCTATTTTGTTGTACCAGTTGAGTCTTATGTCCTCCAACACTATAATCCTGAGTGGGCAGATCCTGTGACTCTCTCTCTCACATTGTCTTTTGAATAAATTAATATTAATTTCTCAACGAAATGGAAAAAAATCAGAGTTGAGAATAAAAATTAATGTATGAAGTATCTTCTCTCAAATAGTACTGTATTTTCTGACTTCTATACATTCAGGGAAATGAAAAACATGATTGTCAATATTGCCAAATAATTTTTTAGACTGAGACAATGGAAATCTGTGGGTGGAGCTACCATTGAAAATTAACTGTATAATACTAAGTGCTGTCTGTTAAAGTCAATGCACTATGTAAAGGGCCTCAAAACTATGCTTATATCATGGAAAATATTAATAGCCATCCAAAATACATAATTTTTACATTAATCAAATTAAGAAAAATCCATACTGTTACAGTAATTTCATTTCACGTACACAGACACAACTGAAAATTATCCTTCAGGTGTTTAACATATTCTGTAATAATATAGTAATAAAACAATAAGGTGTAATTTTAATTTTTTTTTTTTACTTTTTTATCAAAATGTTTTATTTTATGCTTTATGTTGATTTTTAAAATACTCAGGGAGCCAAACATGTATCGCTCACAGTTTATTAGACATGAGGTTATAATTTAATGAGATTAATATTTTAAAAAACTGCAAAATAATTGATTTTTCAAGCATTTGGTCCCTTGATGATGCAGTGGTTAAGCTTTTGTCTTTTAACCAAAAAGTTGGCAGTTTGAACCTACCAGTTTCTCTGAGGGAGAAAGATGTGGCTGTTTGCTTCTTTAAGGACTACAGCTTTGGAAACCCGATGAAGCAGTTCCACTCTCTCTTATAAGGTCATTATTAGTTGGGATCAACTCAATGAAAGCAGTTTTTGTTTGTTTGTTTAAGGCATTTTATAATAATTCAAACTATTTCCTATAGTTTTTGTTGGTTGTCAGCAGTCTGACTTTACTGTCCAGATATTTTTTTGTTGTTGTTTATCCTGCTTGGAATTCTTGTATCAGTAGACTACATTTCATAACTATAAAAAAAAAAAAAAAAAAAAAAAAAAAAACAATGTACTACTCCTGCCCTAAATAACTTGTGTGTCCTTTCCAATTCTTTTGGTAACATGAAATACAAGTATGTTATCGTTCTCGTTAGCTCTGGTCAAAGTGGCTCCAGTTCATGGCGAATCCATGCACAACAGAAGAATGCACTGCTCATCCTTGTGACATCGTCACAATTGTGGGTATGTGTGAGCCCGTTGTTGTTGTTGTTGTTGTTATGTGCTGTCGAGTCAAACCCGACTCATAGCGACCCCTCCTTGGGTTTCCAAGGCAGTATCACTACGGAAGTAGGATTGCCCAACCTTCCTTCCGAGGAGTGGCTGGTGGGTTTGAACCACCAACTGTCTGGTTATCAGGCAAGTGTCTTAGCCACTATGCTACCAGAGCTCTGTTGTTGTAGTCACTGTGTATTTTGGGTGCCTTCCAACCAGGGGCTCATCTTCCATCAGTATACCACACTATATTCTGTTGTGATCTATACATGCACAACAAATTGACAGATGCGTGGTGCTCTAAATATTACAAAATCTGGGAATATATTTAATCAGACATGATAATCATTATACTTCCTAGAAATGCTTTGTATGATCAGTTTTGAACAAACCTCAAGAAAAAGTCAGTATATTCTCAAATTATGCAGCTTGGACTCCAGGTGATTTCAAAACAGAAATTAAGCAAATGACAAGATGTTCAGAATAAATATATTGTCTGAAAATAATGAATTTTAGTTACTAATTAAAATATTTGCAAACAAACTGTAACATTACGTTCATTACATTGAATTACAATTCAAATTTTAATTTTTGATTTGTTGT
Source organism: Orycteropus afer afer (assembly GCF_000298275.1). Classification (NCBI taxonomy): domain Eukaryota; kingdom Metazoa; phylum Chordata; class Mammalia; order Tubulidentata; family Orycteropodidae; genus Orycteropus; species Orycteropus afer. The sequence goes on from NW_006922436.1 coordinate 323,320, forward strand.
TCACTTCCCACCTGCTCTAATTTATGCCACGTATTTTAATATTATCTTAATTTTTAAAATTTAAAATGTCATTTTGAAAGAATTATTTTACACAGAATCACACATGCACACACACACACTTTAAAAACGGTGTAATTCCATTGAAAGAATTAAACTACCAATACTTATTGTCTGGAACAATCTAAAAATAATTAATCTGTTATATTACAATATCAAATTACTGTTTCATGCTTAGTACTGACATTGAACCATTCATTCAGAAGTGAAAAAAGAAAAAAAACATATATCAATGGCAAAATCCACTACATAATAATTAAAAAAAAAAAAAAAACCTCACTGCCATCGAGTAGATTCCGACTCATAGCAACCCCCCTTGGGTTTCTGAGGCAATAAATCTTTAAGGCAGTTGATTGCCCATACTTCCTTCCATGGGGTGGCTACTGGGTTTGAACCTCCAACCTTTTGGTTAGCAATTAAATGCCTTAGGCATTATGCCACAAGAGCTCCTATTATATAATAACCTATAGTGCCTAAGTCACTTGACTGCTAATCAGAAGGCTGGCGGTTCAAACCTACCAGCCACTCTTCGGAAGGAAGGTTGGACAATCCACTTCCGTAATGATGTTGTTGTTGTTGTTATTTGCAGTCGAGTCGGCCC
>NW_006922436.1:324077-332037 GCF_000298275.1 Orycteropus afer afer
GGAGTGGCTGGTGGGTTTGAACCGCCAGCCTTCTGGTTAGCAGTCAAGTGCCTTAGGCACTATGCTACCAGAGCTCCCTCCGTAGTGATACTGCCTCAGAAACCCAAGGAGGGGTCGCTATGAGTTGGTCGGACTTGTCGACACATAACAACAACAAAAACGTAAAATAAGAATCTTTTGCATGAAGCAAAAAACACAAATTTTCATAAGGTCAAATAAACAAAATGAAATAGAAATTTTAAGAGTATGTTTGTTTTAATTATAGAATGAATTTCACACAGAATAACTTTGGAATACTTAAACGCATTATTGTTGTTGTTGTTATGTGCCGTGGAGTCAAACCTGACCCATAGCGACCCCTCCTTGGGTTTCTGAAGGAGTATCACTACAGAAGTAGATTCCCCAACCTTCCTTGAGAGGAGTGGCTGTGGGTTTGAACCACCAGCCTTCTGGTTATCAGTCAAGTGCCTTAGGCACTGCACTACCCATTCTTTTCGAATCTCAGTGGATCACTTAGCTTTTTCATGTTACACTGGAAATAACATATATGCTTCTTCTAAACTTGAGTAAATCCATACAAAACCACAATAATTTTTAGATAACTTCTTGAAATATTACTTTCCAATAACCAAAAGAAAACCAAACTCGCTGTCGTGGAGTCAGTTCTAACTCATACCAACCCCCGCCTTGGGTTTCCGAGGAAATATCTCTACCCAGTCTTCTGATGAGTGGCTGGAGCTACCAGCCTTCTGGATAGCAGTCAAATGCCTTGGGCAAGATGCCATCGGAGCTCCAGCAGCACCCCATTTTAAATATAGGAATTTGATGAAATTAAAATTAAACATGCAAAATACGCTAGACATGTAACATAAGCCTGAAAGAAACAGACCTTTCAACATTGCAATTGTAGATACTTCTTTAACAGGGAGGTAATATTTGAGCAAAATGGCTGCCTTTCATAAAAGCAATGGAGTTTTAAAATTATTCTAGGATTGATCTGGCTTCTCACAGTTCAATAAATATTTTTTAAAAAGAATACCTTTAAATTTTGTAGAATCAAAGTTAATACATAGATAAACAATTTTACTTTAAAAATTAGGAGTAAAGTTTTTTTGGTGAGTTTTTTTGTGTGTTTTGTTTTTTGACTAAAGTCTTTTTATTGAAAAGATATGTCAAGACAACCAATCTTTGTTATCCAAAATCCTCACATTTACTCACAAGTATTTTTGTAGTATTCTAAGTTGTTCAGTTTTTATTGACAGTTACTAATGTAACCATTACAATGCAATGTTAAGGCTATTTCAATAATAGTATAATACATTTTCAAAATATTTATAATACTGTGTTGCACTTTATCCTTCAAAGTACATTACCATGTTTATTTTAGATATATGAGCTTACTATCTTTAAATCTACTTGAATCAGTACTGATGAATTGGATGATGAATATAGTAGTGCCTAGTCTTACATTAAAGGGAAAATAAATACAATTCTACAGATGTGGAAATTATTAACATCATAAAGATTTCCAGTTTTGGCTACAATGAATGATCCAGACACAACCTCCCACGGGGAACAAATAAAAACCTGGACAAAAATATTTAAAGTTAACTGTTTTCAGGGTTTAACAGCAGAGGAGAAGCAACAGATAGCTACATATTCACCATAGCTTAGAAAGAATTTCACTGCATGGTAGTGCAACATTTGCACAGATTGGCAACCCTAGCCTGGTAGAGAAAACACATTAGAGTTTAGGGATGCTGTTGTGGCATCAACTGCAAAAGACCTCTTCAAAATATTAAGAAGTAAAGATATCACGTTGAAGTCTAGGGTGCACCTAACCCAAACCATGGTATATTCAATTGCCTTATATGCATGTGTAAGCTGGACAATAAATAAGGAAGACTGTTGGGAGCTCTGATGGCGTAGTGCTGAAGGCATTTGACTGCTGATCAGAAGACTGGAGGTTCAAACCCACCAGCCACTCCTTGGAAGGGAGATTGGGCCATCTACTTTTGTAGTGATACTGCCTCAGAAATCCAAGGAGGGGTCGCCATGAGTCAGATCATACTGGATGGCAGTGAGGTTTTCTTTTTTTGTTGTTGTTTTAGAGTTGTGGTCTTTGAATTGTAGTGTTAGCAAAGGACACTGAAAATACCACAGGATGCCAGAAGAACCAACGAATTTGTCCTAGAAGAAGTACAGCTTGAATGTTCCATAGAAGAAAGAATGGTCATACTATATCTCACCTATTTTGGTCATGTTGTCAGAAGGGACCATTCCTCAGAGAAAGATATCATGTTTGGTAAAATGGAGGGTCAATGAAAAAGGGGAAGGCCCTCAGCAAGACGGATTGACACAGTGGCTGCAATGATGGTATCAAGCATTTCAAAAATCAAAGATAGTGAGGATGGCACTAGACTGGACAGCATTTTGTAATAACAAAATGGGGTCATTATGAGTAGGAGCAGATTTGATGGCCCTTAACAACAACATTGTGTCATCAGTTTACTGGACAAAGTACAAAGAGAATTCATAGTGGAATCACAAGCCTACAATAGATAGTTTCTGGAATTGTTAGAGCTTAACACAGATGGTAAAGCATGCGAAGAGATAGGAGTTTTAACACAATAAAAATGGTTCAGTCTTAATTGAACACTGTGCCCACACAATATTCATTACTATCTAATCAACATTGTTAACGTTCCATGTTGATTCAGTTAACACTTGAGTAAAATTTGACTTAAGAGTAAGAACTTTGTTCTAAGAATAAAGAGTGCATCATAAAATAAAAGGTCAACTAAAATAGACCTACCCAATTAAATCCTATATCAATATTTATAAGGACATTTTAGACGATAAATGAAGTTAATGATACAGGAAAAAGCAATAATTCAGTATCTGAGGAATATGATCTTCAAATGATATTAAAAAAAAAAAATCATGGAAGCAGATTACAGTCTATCCAGTTATGGGAATGACAGACATACATGTCCTTGGAGAACCAAATAATGTACATATAATTGTGGTAGCGATAAGGAGAAAACACTATGTCATAGGAAAACAAGAAAAGAGTTAATGGTCAGAATTTTCCAAAATTAATGGAGGATATCAATCCAGACATTGAAAGGAAAGTATCAACCAGGATAAATATAAAGAAAAGTACATCTAGGATCATCACAATCAAATTGGTAAAAACGAAAGTTAAAGAAAAAATCTTGATCGTTTATAATTCCTTTGTTATTTCTTTTTTGGTTATTTAGAAGTGTGGAATTAAATTCCCAATATTTAGGGTTATCTAGTTATCTTTTTCAGTGATTTCTAGTTTGTTTTTATTGTGAAAGAAAAAAAAAATAAAAAATCTAAGGAAAATATAAGTAATGGAAGAAATTTTGTTCAATAAAATTATCCTTCAAAAATAAAAAAAAAATCAAGACTTTGAAAGAAATAAAAGATGAGAGGATTTTTGTCATCAAATTTGTACTCTAAAAATACTAAATGAATATTTATAAGCTTCATAGAAATCATCCTAGAGTGAATACCCAACATAAAGGAAGACAAGAGGAGCCTTGGAAATGGTAAATTGTGGGTAAATATAACATACTACTATGTTAAAGAGCTCTGGTAGCATAGTGCCTAAGGCACTTGACTGCTAACCAGAAGGCTGGTGGTTCAAACCCACCAGCCACTCCTCAGAAGGAAGATGAGGCAATGTACTTCTGTAGAGATACTGCCTCGGAAACCCAAGGAGAGGTCACTATGAGTCAGGTCCCACTTGACAGCACATAACAACAACAACTATGTTAAATATTTTCTTAAAGACTAGACTGTGTACATATAATATAATATCAATATATTATGAAGTCTGCATAATACAGCAAATGTATATTATATAGCAATAGCCAAGTGTTGTGAGGTGCCATTGAGTTCTCTCCATTACTGATAGTGACATTATGCACAACATAACGAAACACTACCTAGTCCTCTGCCAGCCTCACGATACTTGCCATAACCGAGCCCATCATTGCAGCCACTGTGTCAATCTATCTTGTTGAGAGCCTTCCCCTTTTTCATTGACCTTCCACTTTACCAGGCATGATACCCTTCTCCAGGTAATTGTCCCTTCTGACAACATGACCAAAGTATGTTAGATGAAGTCTGCCCATTCTCACTTCCCAGGAACATCTGGCTGCACTTCTTCCAGGACAGACTTGTTAGTTCTTTTGGAAGCCCACAGTACTTTCAGTTTTCTTCACCAACACCACAACTCAAAAGCATCAACTCTTCTTTGGTCTTCCTTATTCACTATCCAGCTCTCACATGCATAAGAGACAATTTAAAATACCATGGCTTGGGTAAGGCACAACTTGGTCTTCTAGGACACATCTTTGCTAAGTGTATGAAAGTTTTATGCCATTATATTGTTGCAAAATTTTGACATTTGTGGGTAATTGCATCATATTAAAGGGTCCTGGTCATGAAGGTCACTCAGAGCTCAGCTGCTAATCAAAAAGTTGGTGGTTCAAACCCACCAGCCATTCATAAGAGAAAGATGTGACAATCTGCTTTCATAAAGATTACAGCTTTGGAAATTGTATGGGGCAATTCTAATCTGTCCTATAAGACTACTGTGAGTTGACATAGATATGACTGAAATGATTCTGGCATTATACTAATTCCAGTTTGGCTTGGATAAGTTAGGGATGAATATTTTAATCCTCAGAACAATTATGAAATAGTATAAAGAGATAAATGTAAAAGACAATTGAGGAGGTAAAAAGGAAAACTAATTGAAGTAGAAAAAAAGACAGATGAAAGAGATTGCCCTATGAGACAAATAGAAGAGATGAACAACAAATTCATAAGGAACATATCAAGCAAATAGGCATATAGCAGATATAATCATAAATATATCATTAATTCCATTTAATATCAATGGACAAAATTCAAATAAAAAACAAATAATTAATCTTAATTTTTAAAAAATTACCTCTACCCTGATTACAAAAACAATGCTTTCAACACAACTGCACAAATAAATACAAAATAAAGATAAAAGTATATATGTAGTAAATGCTAATTGTAGGAAAGCACATAGAAATATAATAATGCCAGAAAAATAGACTTTAAGATACAATAAAAAAGGATTATTTCATAATTGCAAAGTGATCAATACAGCAGAAAGACATAGGTTTTATTGTGTATGTACCAGATAATAAGGCTTCAAAATACATGAAGCAAACAAAATTCATAAACCTAACAGAAGCATTAAAGCAATCAAAAGTCATAAATGCATATGTTTTATGAAACTACTTGGATGCATATGATTAAAATGATATTTTGTAAAATTATATTTTACAATAGATATTCACAGTGAGTAATTATATTATCCACATATAATTAAAGTAACAACTGACAACTCATGTAGAAATAATAAGCAGGTTCATATAGTACTAGACATACATTTTATTATAATTTTATTTCAGAATACTTTTATATTTATAGGAAAATAGCAAAAAAAAAAAAAATCCCTATATTTCCTACACTTAATTTCTACAATAATATGTTACATTAGTATTGGCCATTTTGCATCAGAACATGTATGGCCTACTATACCAGAAATGACATATTAAAAAGGAATGATGTCACATTCATTGTCAATAAGAACATTTCAAGATATACCCCTAATGACAATGTTGTCAGTGATAGAATAATATCCATATGGCTACAAGGAAGACTACTTAACATGACCATTATTCTAATTTATGCACCAACCACTAAAGCCAAAGATGAAGAAATCGAAAATTTTTATGAATTACTGCAGTCTGAAATTGACCAAACATGAAATCAAGAAGTATTGTTTATTTCTGGTGATTAGAATATGAAAGTGGGAAACAAAGAAGACATGTTAGTAATTGGAAAATATGGCCGTGGTGATAGAAATGATGCTGGAGAATGCATGATAGAATTTTGTAAGACCAATTAATTATTCATTGTAAATACCCCTTTTAAACAGCATAAATGGTGACTGTACATGCGGACCTGGCCAGATAGAATACATAAGAATCAAATCTACTACTACTGTGGAGAAGCTCATTATCAGCAGTCTGAACAAGGCCGGGGGATGGCCATGGAACCCTGTGCCAGTTTAAGTTGAAGCCAAAGAAAATTAAAATTAGTCCATGAAAGCCAAAATATGACCTTGAGCATATTCCACATGAAGTTAGAGTTCTGATGTATAAATTTGGTGCATTGAACATCAACAACTGAAGACCAGATGAGTTGTGGGATGACATCAAGAACATCAAACATGAAGAAAACAAAAAGTCATTAATAAGACAGGAAAGGAAGAGATAATCAAAATGGATGTCAAAAGAGAATCTAAAACTTTCTCTTGAACCCAGAGTAAATAAAGAGAATGGAAGATATGATAAATTAAAAGGCTGAACAGAAGTTTTCAAAGGGTCACTCAAAAGAGCAAAGTCAAGCATTATGAAATGCACAAACTGAGTTGAAAAATCAAAGGGGGAGAATACACTCAATAATGAAAGAAGTGAATAAAATACTCAAGCCCCAAGTTGCAATACTGAAGAATTCTATGGGCAAAATAGTGAAGGATGCTGGAAGCATCAAAAGAAGATAGGAGGAATACACAGAATCACTCTACCAAAAGGAATTGGTAGACATACAGCCATTTCAGTAGGTAACATGTGATAAAGAAGCAATGGTACTGAAGAAAGAAGTCCATCCTGCACTGAGAGAATTTTTGAAAAACAGGATGCTAGGAATTGATGGCATACCATTGTGATGTCTTAACCAGTGGATGCAGCACTAGGGGCACTCACTTGTTTATGGAGAAGACAATTACCTGGGCAACCAATTGGAAGAGAATGATATTTGTGTGCACTCCAAAGAAAGGTGATCTTACAGAATACAGCAATGATCAAAACATACCATTAATATCACATGCAAGTAAAATATTGCTGATGATACTTCAAAAATGGTTGCAGTAATATAGGTAGAACAGCCAGAAATTTAACCTGGATTCAGAGGAGGGCACAGAATAAGAGGTTACATTGCTAATGTCAGACAGATGTTGGCTGAAAGCAACGAATACCTACCAGAAAGACGTTCACCTGTACTTTATTGACAATGGAAGGCATTTGACTCTGTGGATCATAAGAAATTACAGATATCATTGTGAAGAATGGCAATTCTGAAATATTTTACTATGCTCTATGCTCTTTGGGAACCTGTAAATAGACCAGAATGAAGTCATGTGAACAGAACAAGGGGATATTGACTGGTTTAAAATCAGGAAAGCTGTGCACGTCGGTTGCATCCTTTCACCATACAGTATTGGGTTTGGAGGAAGATTCATGAACAACCTATAATATGCAAATGGCACAACCTTGCTTTCTGAAAGTGAAGAGCGCTTACTGATTAGAGCAAAGACTACAGCCTTCAGTATGGATTACACTTCAACCAAAAGAAAACAAACATCTTCACAACTGGACCAGTAAGCAGCAACCTGATAAATGGGAAATGTTTGAAATTGTCAAGGATTTCATTATACTTGGACCCACAGTTAATATCCATGGAAGCAGCAGTGAAGAAATCAAATGACATACCGTATTGGGCAAGTCTGCTGCAAAAGACCTCTTACACATTTGAAAGAACAATATCACTTTGAAGACTAAGGTGCACCCGGACTAAGCTGTGGTATTTTCAATAGTCTCATAAACATGTGAAAGCTGCACAATGAATAAGGAAGCCTGAAGGAGAGTTGAATACCTTTCCATGGTGGTGTTGGCACAGCATACCGAAAATACCATGGACTGACAGAATGAACAAATCTGTCTTGGAAGAAGTACAGCTGGAACTCTCCTTAGAAGCACACACTTTGGTAATGATGTCAGAAGAGACCAGTCCCTGGAGAAGGTTGTCAGGCATGGTAAAG
>NW_006922436.1:337784-342880 GCF_000298275.1 Orycteropus afer afer
GATTCAAATCGACTACATATGTGGAAACACATGACAGAAAAGTTCAATATTATCAGTAATAATAAGGCTAGAGGATTAATATGGAAATTACTATCAATTGCTTTTACACAATGGTAATGCAAAAATTAAAACAATTCAAACAAATGCACAAGAACCAAACTATGATTGATTATATCTCACCTGAATTTAGAGACCATCTGCAGAATAGATTGGATGTACTGAACAGGTGTGACTGAAGACCAGATGAGTTGTGGGATGACATGAAAGATATCATACATGAAGAAAGCAAAAGGTCATTGAAAAGATAGGGAAGGAAGGGAAGATAAAAATGGTTGTTAGAAGAGAATCTAAAACTTGTTCTTAAAATGAGAGTACTAAAGTAAATGGAATAAATGAGAGAGTATAAGGCCTGAACAGAAAATTTCAAAGTACAGCTCAAGAAGTCAAAGTAAAGTATGATAATGAAATGTCCAAATAACTAGAGTTGGAAAATTCAAAGGGCAAGACCACACTCATCATTTCTCAAGCTGAAAACCTGAAGGACAAATTCATCCACAAGTTGCAATGTGGGTAAATTATTGAATAACTCAGGGGGAATCAAAAGTGTATGGAAAGTATATACAAAGTGACTGTACCAAAAAAAAAAAAAAAAAGATTGATGCCCAACCATTTCAGGAGGTACAATATGTCCAAGAACTTATGGTATTGATGGAAATAGCCCAGGATGCATAGAAGGAACTGACAAAAAAACAAGTCTTCAGGAATTGATGGAATATCCATGGAGATGTTTCAACAAAGGGATGTAGCACTGTAAGCACTCACTTGTTTATGCCAAGGAATTTGGAAGACAGTTATCTGGAGAACTGAATAGAAGAAATCTATATTTGTGTGTACATTCCAAAGAAAGATGATCCAACAGAATGCAGAAATTATTGAGCAATATCATTAATATTAAATGGCAGTAAAAGTTTGCTGAAAATAATTCAAAAATAGTTGCAGTCAGAACAGTCAGAAATTCAAGTTGGATTCAGAAAAGAACATTGAGCAGGGGTATTATTGCTAATGTTAGATGGATCATGGCTGAAAGCAGAGAATATCTGAAAGATGTTTAGCCTTTTTTATTGACTGTGCAAAAGGTTTTGCCTGTGTGGATCAGAACAAATTACTGATAACATACAAAGAATGGAAATTCTGGAGCACTTAATTTTGCTCATGAGGAATGTATACATTGAAAAGAGTCAGGCTTTAGAACAGAACAAGAGGATACTGAGCGTTTTTAATTAGGAAGGATGTGTGACAGGGTTGCATCCTTTCACCATGCTTCTTCAACCTGCATGCTAGGCAAATAATCTGAGAAGGTGGGCTAGATAAAGAAGAATATAGTGTTAGACTCTTTGGATGAAGACTCATTAACAACCTGTGGTATGCAGAAGACACAACTTTCCTTGATGAAAGTTAAGACTTGGGGCACTTATTGATGAAGACCAAAGACTACAGCCTTCAGTAGGGATTATCCTCAACATAAAGAAAACAAAGATAACTGGATCAATAAAAAGCCTCATGAAAAATAGAAAAAGGATTAAAGTTGTTAAGGATTTAATTTTACTTGGATCCCAAATCAACACGTATGGAAGCAGCAGTCAAGAAATCAGATGGCCTATCACATTGGGCAAATATGTTGCAAAAGATCTCTGTAAAGTGTCCAAGAGAAAGATCACTTTGAAACCTAAGGCATCACTGACCAAACCACAGTATATTCAATAGCCTCAAATGTATATGACAGCTGGGCAATGAAGAAAGACAAACACAGAACAATTGATCCCTTTGAATTAAGTTGTTGGAGAATATAGAAATATCATGGGCTGCTAGAGGAATGAACAAATCTGTCTTGGAGGAAGTACAGCCAGGATGCTCCCTATAAGGGATAATGGCTGGACTTCATTTATCATGCTTTGGTCATGTTATCAGAAGGAACTAATCCCTGGAGAAGGATATGATACTGGGTATAATAGAGGGTCAACAAAAAAAGGTGATGGATTGACTCAACCAGATGGATTGACGTAGCGACTGCTTAACAGGATCAAGATTGGCAATGATTGTGAGGATAGTACCAAATCAGTCCGTGTTTCATTCTGTTGTACACAGGGTTACTATGAGTCAAAACCAACTCTATGGCACTTCACAACAACAATAACAAAGCAAATGAATTTCAATTGTGTGAATACTGTGTTAGACCTAAATTATGGAGGGGCATCTCAAGGAATTGTGTATTTTATTTCTGAATGTTGGCATTGGTTTTCTAAAATGAGGCACTGTTTTCAAAAAAGCCTAAATTTCACAGACAAAAAAATCTTTATTGACCCTGTGATTTAACTAATTGAAAATGGTCAAAACTGAGTCATCCATACTGGTTCAAATGGATTGTGTTGCATACAAATACCTAGATGCCAGTGTTGTAAAACTTGTACTACAATAGTAGGAATATTTTTATATCTGAAAATAATATATGTATTCCACAATTTACAGAATAATGTCTTTGGTCACCATTTCATTCACTGGAATGCATGGTACATGGGATGAGTTTATAAAGTGTGTGAAATACTAAATTAATCTGACACAAATATATGATATTAAAGGGTTTGAAAGTTCATTGATATAGTTAAATAGAAAGTTGTTGTTGTTGTTGTTGTTGTTATGTGCCGTCGAGTCTGTCCTGACTCATAGAGACCCCTCCTTGGGTTTCTGAGGCAGTATCACTACAGCAGTAGGATTGCACAACCTTCCTTCTGAGGAATGGCTGGTGGGTTTGAACCGCCAGCCTTCTGGTAAGCAGTCAAGTGCCTTAGGCAATATGCTACCAGAGGTCCTAAATAGAAAGTAGATTCAGGTAAACAGTATCCCATAGATGATAAAATATTTTACAACCTGAATTGAAACTACCACTTAACAAAATGCTTGTAGAAACTATTTGTACAGAAAAGGAAGTATATTTGCCCTAGGAAAAATTGCACACTCAATAAATACTTTTATGAACACATGTGAAAATGTTCAAATGACTGTGGTATATAAGACTAATTGTACTAATAAAAAGTATTAAAGAATGAAGAAGATATATCATAATGATTAACAGGATTTGAAAAAAATAGTTACTATTAGCCATTACATGGATCAAGTTCAATTCATTGCCATAGTGTTTGTATGATTACTCATCGTATAAAGTGTAACAGAAAATATAAGAAATTGAAAAGCTATGTTAGGTCTTATCTTTTTAGATATATTCTTAATATGGAAATTTGATTTAGGAAAGGGAATGGACCGGAAAGATACACAATTAACTTGCAGGACCTAATTTCCTCCAGAATCTTTATTGGAGAATTTGCTCCTCACTCTTCTACCCTCACTAGGAGGTCTGGTAACATAGTGCCTAAGGCACTCGACTGCTAACCAGAAGGCTATCGGTTCAAACCCACCCGCTGATCCTCCAAAGGAAGATGTGGCAATCTACTTCCGTAGTAATACTGTCTTGGAAACCCAAGGAGGGTCACTACGAGTCAGGCCTGACTCCACAGCACATAACAACAACTTCTGTGCTCTGGAGTTGGCCAGCATTCCCGGACTTGTGGTTGAATCACTCCAAACTCGGCCTCTGTGGCCACAGTGCATCTTTGCTTCTGTATGTATCAAAACTCCTTATCTCCTTCTGCATCTTTCTTATAAGGAAACCTGTGATTAGACCTAATGACCACTTTCAGTCCAGGATGATCTCTTCATCTACAGGTCCATAATCATCCTGCAAAGTTCTTTTTTCCTTTAAACATTAAATTTCCAGGAATTAAATCAAAAACCAAAAAAATTAAACCCACTGCCACTGAGTTGATTCCAATTCACTGCAACTTTATAGAATTGTCCCATAGTGTTTTCAAGACTGTAATTGTTTACAGAATCAGACTGCCATATCTTTGTCTTGAAGAGCAAATAATGGGTTCAGACTACTGTTGTTTCAGTTTGCAGCAGAGCACTTAACCTGTGTGCCAGCAGGACTAATATGTTTGAGTGGTTATTATTAAACCTACTTGTTGTTGTTGGGTGCTGTGAAGTCAATGCCTCCTATAGTGACCTTATATGACATAGTACTGCCATACTTTTCTTAGCTTTCATCTTTACAAAACAGATCACCAAAACTGTCTTCTGCAGATCCACTGGCTAGGTTTGAACCAACAACCTTTCAATTAGCAGGCAAGGGCTTAAAATGGCACCACCAAATCTCATCCCATTTCAGCTTCAACTAAAAGTCCAAAATCTCACTTGAATTTCATCATTTAAAAATTCCCAACTATCATCTCAAATTTCGAAACAGATCTGGATGAAGTTCTGTGTATAATCCATGAAGGTATAGAATTCCTCTTCATCTGTGAAATTAGAAAAGAATTATCTGCCTCAGCAATGCTACAATGGAACAGAGAGTGGATAACAGCAATAAATATTAAAATTCAAAAGTTAAGGAAATGAAAGGCAAAAAAAGTTGCTAGTCCTAATCAATTCTGAAATCCAGTTGGGCAAACTTCATGAGGTTTAAAAGCCTGAGAAGAAAGCTCTGTGGTTTAGGACTCTGTCCTCTGAGCTCAGGGATCTGCTCCTGAAGTTATCCTTCTTTTTTCATGAAAGGTACTATGTGTTTGCAACCAAGCAGTTTTGCTGCATGCTTCCAGCCTCGAGAATTTTGAGAATCTGGCAGCCTTCTTTCATTTTCTACTTTCTCTGTCCCTTTCAGTCCAAGCTGGCAGTGATAATATTAGTTTAAATTCCTGAAAAAATTGTGGAGATTGACTTCATTAGACATTCCCCCATAAATTTTGTCTAGATAGTCCCATCTCTAAAACCCAAATCCTGTCTGTTCACAGTGATTTAGATAGTTTCTAAGTCAGGTTACACTTTCTTTACCATGTGCCTCAATTCCTTCTTTGACATATGTATTTTCACTGACACTCTGTTTGTAGCAATTGGGGCTCTATCATGTTTCTGAAATTTCCTCCAGATCCTGACCTTTTCTCAACTCCAAAGCCACTTACATATTTTTTTTTTTTATTATTAGGATT
>NW_006922436.1:342980-346751 GCF_000298275.1 Orycteropus afer afer
GAAGGAAGGTTGGGCAATCCTACTTCCATAGTGATACTGCCTCAGAAACCCAAGGAGGGGTCACTATGAGTCGGGGCCGACTCGACGGCAAACAACAACAACAACACATGCTCTATCAATAATCAAGAATCACAGAGACTGTTTTTTTTTTTTTTTTTTTTTTTATACATAATCATATTCTCATCCAGGAATTCCATTTCTTTCTAATCATAGAGAGAAATTTAAATTATAGTAAAGCCTGGAGCAGAAACAAGCATTAAGTGTTTCCAGAGAATGACAGCACAGACAGTTCCAAACAGGCCTATAATGTAACGGCTCAGAGACAGTGTAAGAATCTGCTACCAAAACATACACAGAATGTAGCCTTTGGCAGAAATCAATCAGGTTATTTAGCAGAGACCTATTGTGTTTTTGATCCCAAAGGCTACCTAAAGAAGTTGCTTATTATAACTTACTTGAAAGGTGATTGTTAACTTTTGTCAAAAATGTTCTCACTGGAAGGTCATCAGATTTTCTGAAGCTAGAAACACAGATGATGTCTTAAGTGATGAGAGAAAGACATTAGAACAAGGGAAAAAAATGAAGTGATAAAGTTAGCACATGAAACAGAAGTGCTATATTAAACAGCATCCTTTGATTGGGACTTCAGTAACAGTCTATAAAGTTGGCTGCTGTTTTTGACCAAACGCTGAAAGTATAGCCTCTTATGAATCTCCTGTCCCATCACTGTGTGAAACAACTCTGATTTTGCCCTAGTCAGGGCACAATAGGCTGCTTAGTTCCCTCCTAAAAAGTACATGGATTTAAGTTCCCTTTGTTGTTTGACAATCACCAGAAACACTCTGCTGAAAATAAAACCTTCATTGAAGAAGACAAAGGCTATTCTGGGTACTGGGAAAAGTTTAGCGCTAATGGGTTAACAATGGAAGAGGTGCTGGGTTTCTATTATGTGGGAAATATTTGGGTATGCATAGATTCTATGGCTATTGCCTTATTGTATAGACAAAATTTAAAGGAAAAATTAAAGTGAATTTACACCATTTTATGTAGATTCAGAAACAAAAAAACAACAAAAAAAAAAAAAAGAAAGAAAAGGGAGAGAGAGAAGCAGCAGATGGCAAGTTATGAGGACAATGGAATGCTAGGGAAGTGCCTTAGTCAGATCCCTAGAGTTAGCTGCCTGGGGGTCATGAAATGAAAGTTCACTCTGAGAGATGACAAATCTTCCTAGCATCCAATAAAATAGCTAATGTGTCAAGAATCTCATCCTGTGTCAACAAGGAAAGAACTTGCTTCAAAATGGCTTTAGTAAAACTTCCTGAAGGTTAGGAAAGTGCACAATTTTTCAGGTGAATTATATTGCATCTCTACTAGTAGACATGGCATTAAAATGTGTGTTATATGGCGTAGATACTTATTCTAATTTCAGCTTTGAAGAATGTAGCAGAAATGACATCAGAGAATACATTTAAAGATTCCAAACTAAAAACCATGAGTTTTTTTCTGACTGAGTTAATTCTGACTCACAACAACCGCATAGAACAGGATAGAACTATCTTATAGAATTTCCAAATCTGTAAGTCTTAAAGAAGCACACTGCCTCGTCTTCCTCTAACAGAGGCTGGTGAGTTCAAACCACTGACTCTTTGGTTAGCAGCTGAATGCCTTAGCCATTGCACTAGCAAAGTTCCTTCATTTAAAATTAGTAACAGCACATTATCTGTCACTATGTGCCATTGTGGATATTTTTCTTCTCCTCAAGTTACACACTTCACTGCTACAAATGTAAGGAAAGAATCAAGGAAAAATTTGTGAATATACTGCAGGACTTATTACACTCAGAGAAGTGCTCTATTAAAAATACATTAGGCAACTGAAACATTTATTGAAAAAGGAAAAAAAAAAACTAGAAAGGATCAATGAGTTGGCTTAATCATTTTAGTGAACATGCCCTAACAAAGTATGAGAGAAGAAAATGAGGTAATGTAATGGGGACGAGTAACATAAATCTGCAATTCTACATATTTTCATCTAACAATTATGTTTTCTTCTGTTCTTCCTTAATCTCATGTTTCCAGGTATATTTTAATTTTTTTGTATATACAAATATTACCTAAAACCTAATTTTGATGTCACTGAATTTTACAGTGGACATTTCTAAAGGTATTTTGCTATGAGTCATAATTTCATCCTTTGTGATCTAATTAGGGTTATGTATAAATACAACTCCATTACCAAATAGGACTGTCTGTCCTATAATTCTCTAACTTGGCTAATCCAACTTTTGCCTGAATGTGGAGCTGAAAAATGTTAATAGGACTGTTCTTAATACCAGATCTATTGGTAAATAACACACCTGTTGATCTTAAAATCAAATGATAAGGGGGAACAAATGGTGATGAATGGAAATAAGGAGATTTTAACAACCAGAAGAGGCACTTATAAACAAACAACTATCCAGTGAGGAAAGCAATGGTACAATTTCCAAAATAGCACTTTAGCACCTCTGGGAAAGAGAATAAACTCTTACCTATCGCTCTCAGATCTGGTGATGACTATCAGGTGGTGGGATAAATTTTGAGACTTGTGTTCTCCACTGAAGTAATATATAAGTCCTTCTGTGCATAATATGACAATAACATATCAAGTGACATGATTACCACTGGTGCAATTATTACAAATTTTCTGTGGGGATGTTAAAAGCTGATTTAAGGTTATTGACTCAAACTAATACAATATTCTTGAAGATTGTCTGCCTGATGAAAAAGACTTACTAACATAAGTGAAAATACTATGTGCTATGTGCAGTCAAATTTGCTTCAACTCTTAGCGACCCTACATACAACAGAATGAAACATTGCCCCATGCAGTACCAACCTCACAATCCTTGCTATACATAAATTCATCCTTGCAGCCACTGTGTCAATCCATCTCATTGAAGACTCTCCCCTTTTTCACTGACACTCCACTTTACCAAGCATGATATCCTTCTCCAGGGAAGGAGCCCTTCTAACAACATGACCAAAGTAGGTGACGTGAAGTCTGGTCATTCTTGCTTCAAAGGAGAATTCTGGGTGCACTTTTTCCAGGATAGATTTCTTAGTTCTTCTGGGAGTCCACAGAACTTTCAATATACTTTGCCAACACCACAACTCAAAAGTATCAACTTTTCTTTGGTCTTCCTTATTCATTGTCCAGCTTTCCCATGCATATGAGGCAATTCAGAATGCCAAGGCTTAAGCACCTTAGTTTTCCAAGAGACATCAGTAATCCTCAGCACTTTAAAGAGGTCTTTTTCATCTGATTTTCCCATGGCAATATGTCATCTGATTTCTTTACTGCTTCTTCCATTGGTGTTGATCGTGGGACAAAGTAATATGAAATATTTGACAACTTCAATCATCTCTACATTTATAGTGATGACGTTTATTGGTCCAGTTGTCCCCATTTTCTTTAGGTTGAAGGGTAATCCATACTGCAGACCACAGTCTTTGATCTTCATTAGTAAGTGCTTCAAGTCATCTTCACTTTCAGCAAGCAAGGTTGTGTCATCTGGACATCGCAGGTTGTTAATGAGTCTTCCTCCAATCCTGATGCCACACTATTCTTCATATAGTACAGGTTCTCACTTGGCTGCTAACCAGAAGGCTAGTGGTTCAAACCCACCAGCCACTCCTCATTACCATGGAAGGCTGTTAGATACCATGATCACTGAGTAAAGAAACCACCACTTGTCTGTGTTTTTTGTACTGTGCTGGCTTGTGTGTTCCT
>NW_006922436.1:346851-350423 GCF_000298275.1 Orycteropus afer afer
TCATATAGTACAGGTTCTCACTTGACTGCTAACCAGAAGGCTAGTGGTTCAAACCCACCAGCCACTCCTCAGAAGGAAGGTTGGACGATCTACTTCCAGAGTTATACTGCCTCGGAAACCCAAGGAGCATTGCTATAAGTTGGGTTCGACTCGATGGCACATAACAACAACAACATACTGATTGAATTGTTGTTGTGTTGTTATGTGCCGTCAAGTCAGACCCAACTCATAGCAACCCTCATGGGCACAATTTAGTGTTCTAGGATTCCCATTCTTTATAATGTTATCCATAATTTGTTAAGATCCATACAGTTTAATGGTTTTACAGTCAATAAAACACAAGTAAACATCTTTCTGGTATTCTTTACTTTCAACCAAGGTCCATCTGACATCAGCAATGATATCCCTTGTTCCACATCCTAGTGGAGGTACTAGAAAGAGACATTTTTTTCTAGGAAACTAGAAATTTAGCTTGAAAGAAGAGAAAGTTTTAATTATATGGATTAATTAAATAATACCTTTAGCAGAACTGTCAACAATGTTGAGAAAAGATGTCTTCATTACCATGGAAGGCTGTTAGATACCATGATCACTGAGTAAAGAAACCACCACTTGTCTGTGTTTTTTGTACTGTGCTGGCTTGTGTGTTCCTGTAAGGCTGGAGTCTATGTCACCAATATTTCACATATCAGCAGGTTCACCCACGGTGGGCAGGGTTCAGTGGAGCTTCCAGAATAAGACAGACTCAGAAGAAGGAAGAGGTCATTCAGTTCTCAAAGTATTTTCCAGTGAAAACCTTATGAATAATAGTGAATCAATGATATATTACTGGAAAACTTTTTGAATAGCTTTGAACAATGATGGGCTCAGATATACTAAGGATTGTGAGGTTGGCAGGACCAGACAGTGTTTCATTCTTTTGAACATGGGGACACTCACTATTAATTGGAACCAAATCAACAGCACTTAACAACAACAATGACAAGTAAAGGAAAACAAAAATTGGCCAGTGAAAACTTTATGAATAGTAAGGAAACATTGCCTGACATAGCCAGAAGATGAGCCCCTAAAGTTGAAATATATTAAAAATACAACCAAGAAATTGCTGCCTCCTCAAAGTACAGTTGACCTTAATTGACATGGATGGATTAAAGTTTTCGAGACCTTCATTTACTGATGTGGCATTACTCAAAATGAGAAGAAAGAGATGTAAATATCCATTAATAATCAGAATGTGGCAATTGCAAAGTATGAATCTTGGAAAATTGGAAATTGTTAA
The DNA here is from genome assembly GCF_000298275.1 of Orycteropus afer afer. Classification (NCBI taxonomy): domain Eukaryota; kingdom Metazoa; phylum Chordata; class Mammalia; order Tubulidentata; family Orycteropodidae; genus Orycteropus; species Orycteropus afer. The sequence continues at coordinate 348,131 of NW_006922436.1, forward strand.
AAATTAAATGGAATGCATAAAGATTGATATCCTAGGCATTAATTAGTTGAAATGAACTGGTGTTAGCCATTGCGAATCAGACAATCATATTGTGTACTATCCCAGGTGTTTTGATTATCTAGTGCCAGGATCTAGGGGTCTCTTGCTATGAGTCGGGTTCAACTCGACGGCACATAACAACAACAACAGCTCTGCCCCTTGCTCCCGGTCCACTGAAGCTAGCAGCTTTGATTCACTCAGGCAGTTTCTGGCTGGTGAGGCTGACAAACTGAAGGTTGATAAGGAAAAAGGCACAGTCCCAATGTTACCAAACAACATGGCAGGCCATAATTCAAGTCTAGAAGAAGTCCCAATATCAGCAAGGCATGACAGGCTGTTGAACAACAACTTGGCTACATACAGGTTTCAAGCATGCCATAAAGTAGATACCATTCCCAAGTCTTCTCCTTATATACAGGAAGCAGATCACATCCCTAGGACAGCTACTCAGTTGGTCACAGTAGATTCAAATCGACTACATATGTGGAAACACATGACAGAAAAGTTCAATATTATCAGTAATAATAAGGCTAGAGGATTAATATGGAAATTACTATCAATTGCTTTTACACAATGGTAATGCAAAAATTAAAACAATTCAAACAAATGCACAAGAACCAAACTATGATTGATTATATCTCACCTGAATTTAGAGACCATCTGCAGAATAGATTGGATGTACTGAACAGGTGTGACTGAAGACCAGATGAGTTGTGGGATGACATGAAAGATATCATACATGAAGAAAGCAAAAGGTCATTGAAAAGATAGGGAAGGAAGGGAAGATAAAAATGGTTGTTAGAAGAGAATCTAAAACTTGTTCTTAAAATGAGAGTACTAAAGTAAATGGAATAAATGAGAGAGTATAAGGCCTGAACAGAAAATTTCAAAGTACAGCTCAAGAAGTCAAAGTAAAGTATGATAATGAAATGTCCAAATAACTAGAGTTGGAAAATTCAAAGGGCAAGACCACACTCATCATTTCTCAAGCTGAAAACCTGAAGGACAAATTCATCCACAAGTTGCAATGTGGGTAAATTATTGAATAACTCAGGGGGAATCAAAAGTGTATGGAAAGTATATACAAAGTGACTGTACCAAAAAAAAAAAAAAAAAGATTGATGCCCAACCATTTCAGGAGGTACAATATGTCCAAGAACTTATGGTATTGATGGAAATAGCCCAGGATGCATAGAAGGAACTGACAAAAAAACAAGTCTTCAGGAATTGATGGAATATCCATGGAGATGTTTCAACAAAGGGATGTAGCACTGTAAGCACTCACTTGTTTATGCCAAGGAATTTGGAAGACAGTTATCTGGAGAACTGAATAGAAGAAATCTATATTTGTGTGTACATTCCAAAGAAAGATGATCCAACAGAATGCAGAAATTATTGAGCAATATCATTAATATTAAATGGCAGTAAAAGTTTGCTGAAAATAATTCAAAAATAGTTGCAGTCAGAACAGTCAGAAATTCAAGTTGGATTCAGAAAAGAACATTGAGCAGGGGTATTATTGCTAATGTTAGATGGATCATGGCTGAAAGCAGAGAATATCTGAAAGATGTTTAGCCTTTTTTATTGACTGTGCAAAAGGTTTTGCCTGTGTGGATCAGAACAAATTACTGATAACATACAAAGAATGGAAATTCTGGAGCACTTAATTTTGCTCATGAGGAATGTATACATTGAAAAGAGTCAGGCTTTAGAACAGAACAAGAGGATACTGAGCGTTTTTAATTAGGAAGGATGTGTGACAGGGTTGCATCCTTTCACCATGCTTCTTCAACCTGCATGCTAGGCAAATAATCTGAGAAGGTGGGCTAGATAAAGAAGAATATAGTGTTAGACTCTTTGGATGAAGACTCATTAACAACCTGTGGTATGCAGAAGACACAACTTTCCTTGATGAAAGTTAAGACTTGGGGCACTTATTGATGAAGACCAAAGACTACAGCCTTCAGTAGGGATTATCCTCAACATAAAGAAAACAAAGATAACTGGATCAATAAAAAGCCTCATGAAAAATAGAAAAAGGATTAAAGTTGTTAAGGATTTAATTTTACTTGGATCCCAAATCAACACGTATGGAAGCAGCAGTCAAGAAATCAGATGGCCTATCACATTGGGCAAATATGTTGCAAAAGATCTCTGTAAAGTGTCCAAGAGAAAGATCACTTTGAAACCTAAGGCATCACTGACCAAACCACAGTATATTCAATAGCCTCAAATGTATATGACAGCTGGGCAA
>NW_006922436.1:354239-355567 GCF_000298275.1 Orycteropus afer afer
ATTTTCACGCAAATTCTTCTGCTAGTTGGGGTTTAGTCCAAATCTGCATCCTTTCCTTCAAGGCTCAGGGGTCCAAGATTATCTTCTGTGTCTGTATTAATTGGTTTCCCTTTTCTTTGTTGAAGAGGGTCTGTGCAATCCTTCTGCCTAGTCCGCCATCTTGCCCCGCCTCCCACTTACATATTTTTATGCATATGTTAGAGCAGCATTCTCCTTCCAGATACTAAAAATTGTGCCCCATTTCTAAAACAGCTGTAATGTTGTTGTTGTTGTTGTTGTTGTTCTTAGGTGCCATCTGACTCATAGTGACCGTATGTACAACGGAACAAAACACTGCCTGTTCCAACCTTGGAATCCTTGTCATTATACCCAAGCCCATTGTTGCAGTCACTGTGTCAATGCATCTCATTGAGGGTCTTCCCCTTTTTCACTGGCCCTCCACTTTACCAGCATGATATCCTTCTCCAGGGAATGGTCCCTTCCCGTCATTGCCACTTCCAAGGACCATTCCGGCTGCACTTCCTCCAGGACAGATTTGTTAGTTGTACTGGGAGTCCATGGTATTTTCAATATTCTTCAGCAACACCACAACTCAAAAGCATCAACTTTTCTTTGGTCTTTCTTATTTGTTGTCCAGCATCCCATGCATATGAAGTGTTTGAAAACACCATGACTTGGGAAAGCAGCTGTAATAAGTTAGCACAATTTAGTGATCTGAATAATAGAACTCTATATTATGTTACAGTTCTGTAGATCAGAATATGATACGAGAATCACTGGGTAAAAATCAGTGGATCAGCAGGGTGGTGTTTCTTCATGGAGGCTCTAGGGAATAACCCATTTCTTTACATTTCCAGATTCTAGGGATTGCCCAAATTCCTAGGCTCATAACTTCCTTACGCCATCTTCAAATGATCAATTGTGGATCAATAGTGATCAAGTGGATCAATAGTGGATCATAGGGCATCCCTCCAAACTTTTTATATTCATATCTGTCTCTCTGTCTTTGACTATCTGAAGATCAGCTGGATTGGAAACTTAAATACCTTTTGTCAAGTAATTTATGTGCTATAGATCAGGTTCCCTGCATTAAGATACAAACTTATTTTGAGTTATTATTCTGTTTACCAGATACCTCCAAGTAGACTTAACTACAGTACCTACTCTTTACACAATAAGTGGATTTAATTATTTTAAAAAGAGTTCTGGTGGTGTCATCATTAAGGCATTTGGCTATTAATCAGAAGGTCAGTGCTTTGAATCCATCAGCTGCTCTATGGAAGAAAAATAAGGCAATCTACTTCCGTAAAGATTTATAGCCTTGGGAA
>NW_006922436.1:356452-357529 GCF_000298275.1 Orycteropus afer afer
CCTGTCTAGTACCTAAAAGCAAGTGTTCTAAAGCCAGAAAGACTGGCTTGAAACAAAGCTCAATTGATACCTAAGCCATATGTACAAGTAACTTTATCATTATATCTCAATTTCCTTCATAATATTATCATAATAATTGCAATGATTATTTGTGTTGATAAGTAATCATGTTAAAATAGATAAACCATTTAAAATCGAGAATGGGCCATAGTTAACACCCAATAAATGGTATCTATCATAATTAGCATATTATAATGTAGTTGTGTTTCTATATGTTTTTTTTTTTTTTTTCATTACAAGACAGTTTAATTACCTTTCTATCCTTAGGACCAAGATTTTAATGATTCTTTACAAGTTATAGTGGAAATAATTGGATAACTCGCACGCCTATTTTTTTATATATTTTTTAAATTGTATTATCTTGTTCTTCAAATATGTCCCTTTCTTTGGTTGGATTTTAGTATCACATTCTTGAAATCCATGTAAAAATGTTAATAGAAATAAACTACTATATGACATTTCTAGTTGTATTTGTCAATAGGAGTGCCATTGAGATGATTTATGTTGTCATTAAAAGTATTTATATATGATCCACATAAGAAATTTTCTAAAATAAATAGATTAGGAAAAATTTAGTTAATTGAAAATTGTTTTATTTTTTTTGTTTGTTTGTACTGTTACCTTCTCCTCACCTCCCACAACACTTAGAATTATGCACACAATAATTTTATCTCCTTTTCTTTGAAAGGAAATTCAATGTACAAGTATAGGCATTGCGCAGATTCTATGTTATATAACTTTTGGCTTTGCTAATCACCAACATGTCCATGGAAGGAAGATGGTCAATCAACTTCCATAAATATTTACCACCTTGGAAACCCAGTAGGGGTTTCTATGAGTCAAAATCAACTCAATAGCAGTGGGTTTGATTTGGTTTGTTCACTGATTGCATTTTAAATACATTGCCATCATTTTACATAAACTTTCTCTTTGAAAATTACCTTAAACCTTTGTGAAAATTAAGACGATAAACCAAACTCACTCCCATCAAGTCTAGTCCAACTCATGGTGACCCAC
>NW_006922436.1:363059-370875 GCF_000298275.1 Orycteropus afer afer
GTCATTCTTTTGCCAGAGAAGAATATAAAACACTGTGGAATAAGTAATAACAACTTACAGACCTTTGAAGGATGATAATGGATTCATCTTTTGTCTTCTGTCCCTCTGAGGTGCTCTGCTGGTCTTAATATTGAAAAAGCCAATTACGTCCAAGACTCATTCAAAATATATACAGAATTGACTAATTCCAAAGGCATTGAATGTCAATTCCACCTTTCCTGATTTATTATGAACTGTTCACTGCTGGCACTTGAGCCAAAACAGAAGAGTATAGAAAATTAATTTCAGTTTGCTACAAAGATATAAAATCAGCATCAAATAAATAAAAATCATTACCACTAACCCTGCCCAAAGGGTTCTGAAGTAGAAAAACCTAGGCTATTTTTACTTTGTTAGTTTCATCTTTTTTTCTGGAATAATGGACGAAACACACATTTAGGAAAAAAATAAAAATAAAAATAAAAAAATTCCTGGTGAATCAAGGACGCTCTAGTGACCCTATAGAATGGAGCAGAACTGCCCCATAAGGTTTCCAAGCTTATTATTTTTATGGAACAGAATGTCACAACTTTCTTTCACATAGGCATTAGTGGGTTCAAACGTCCAACATTTCAGTTAGTAGCTTAGTACTTAATTAATGTCTTACCATGAAACTCATGCATATCAGTAATATGCCTTTTTCATTCTTTTTTTTAAAAATATACATTATTATAATTGTTAGTGTGGAATAATCCCCATAGTTGAGGTAACTTAATCAATGTTAGTTAAATCACACAATAAGAAGAGGGAAAAAAATGTTCCTTTAATTAGATCATAAAAATTAATAGAAAGAAATAAGGAACACTAATTAAGAATTTGAAAAAAGTAACTTTCTGCAAAAATGTTTGCATGGTCTTAGAAAATAAAATTAATCCATCTCAATAAATTGAATAGCTTTTACCAAGTGATTTTTAAGGTCAGTAGCTATAATAAAATTACAATATTCAATGAAATAAAAGATAAATATAGTAAAAGTTCTGAATAATATTTTCACAAGGTTTGTAATAATGCTGTTACAATGTTTTAGGTTTTGGAATTTTTTTTTCAATAATATATTATTTTTCTAAAAATATAAGAAAAGTTTGTGTATATATGGTTCCGTCATTATTCATCATGAAAATGACCAAGATGAAACACACTCACACATGAACATACATGATTTCTAGAACATGGGTCATGAGAAACATTTTTTAGTTCTGCATTTGATAGATATGTATATCTTCTCCCAATATAGATAGTTTCATTTGCAAATACATGATCAAGCTTCATTGTTCAAGTTACATCATCTTACCAGTCTTGTTAGTCTAAAATAAGAAAATAAATAAAATAAAATAAATCATTATAGCAATTTCAAAGTAGTTGATGATAGGTACCCTTGAGCATTGGCAGCATAGTGTCTAAGGCATTTGATGACTAACTAGAATGCTGGCAGTTCAAACCCTCCAGCCACTCCTTGGAAGGAAGACCGGGCAATCTACTTCCACATTGATACCCCCTCGGAAATGCAAGGAGGGGTCGCTATGAGTCGGATCCGACTTGACGGCAATGAGTATTTTTGTTTGTTTGTTTGTTTTCTGAGTCTTTCTGACCCATGTTATTGTTGTTATTTGCCGTGGAGTCAGATTCAACTCATGGTGACCCCTCCTTGGGTTTCCAAGTTGGTATCATTATGGAAGCAAATTGCCCAACCTTCCTTCCAAGGAGTGGCTGGTGGGTTTGAACCACAAGACTTCTGGGTAGCAGACACGTGCCTTTGGCACTATGCCACCAGAGCTCCTCTGACCCATAGCAACCCTATGTAAAGGGGAATGAAACACTGCCTGGTCCTGTGCCATCCTCAGATTATTAACTATGTTTGAGCCTATTGTTGCAATCTAGCTTTTTGAGGATCTTCCCCTTTTTTCCTGACTCTCTACTACTCATAATATCCTTCTCCAGAGACTGGCCCCTCTTGATAACATGGCCAAGCACATGAGATGAGGTCTTTCCATCCTCATTTCTAAGGAATGTTCTTACTGTATTTCTTTTAAGAGAGACTCATTCCTTCTTTTGGCAGTCCATGGCATATTTAATATTGTTCACTAATAGCAACAGGAATCAATTCTTCAGTGTTCCCTATTAATTGTTCCACTTTTATATGTTTATGGCAGTTTATACTGTCACTATTTTGCTGAGACACACCTTAGTTCTCAAAGTGATATATTTGCTTTGTAACACTTTAAAATGGTGTTTTGCTGTAGATTTACCAGTGTATTAGGTTGTTTGATTTCTTGAATGCTGCTCGTATGGTTGTAGATGTGGTTACAAGTCAAATGAAATCTTGGTAACATCAATAACTCATTCATTTATCATTCTGTTGACTATTAGTCTTGTTATGTAGATGTTGTTTTCTTTATGTTGAGGTGTATTACATACTTAAGGCTATAGTCTTTGACCTCTGTCAGTAAATGTTTCAAATTGTCTTTGCTGTCAGCAACAAGATGTCATCTGCATGTCACAGATTGTTAATGAGTCTAACATTCTCTGCTTTCCACCAAGATCCACCTGACTTCAACAGGGATATCCTTTGATCCACATCCACTTCTGAATCAGGCTTGAGTTTCCAGATGTTCCCTTTCAATGTACTGCTGCAATTGTTTTTTTAATTATCTTTTACTTGCATCAGATATTAATGATATTGTTGGATAATTTCCGAATTTCTTTGACCAACTTTCTTTGGATTGGATCTCTTTGTGTTGGTTGGCTGGTTAGCTGTCTTCTAAATTTGGCATAGATTAACTATGGTTGGCATAGATAAACTAAGTGTTTCCAGCATTATATTCATTTGTTGAAACTTCTCAATTGGTATTCTGTCAATTCCTGGGGACTTGATTCTCATCAAGGTCTTGCATGTAGTTTTGACTTTGTTCTTTAATACCAGCCACTCCTTGGAAGGAAGGTTGAGCAATCTACTTCTGCAGTGATACTGCCTCGGCAACCCAAGGAGGGGTCGCTATGAGTCAGGGCTGACATGACGGCATATAACAACAACAAAAACATTTCCTAAAATGGTTGAACATCAGTCCATTCTGTTGGTATCAGAAACCAAACCCACTGCCACTGTGTTTATTCCAATTCATAGCATCCCTAATTGGATTTCCAAGAGGGTAATTATACAGGTAGATTGCCTCATCTTCCTTCCACAGAGAAGTTGCTGGGTTTGAACCACTAAGCGTCTTGTTAGCAGTCAAATGCCATATGGACTGCACCACCAGAGTGCCATTATTTTTGTTACACTGACTCTGGATTCCTATCATTTTCTTTTGATGCTTCTTGCTTTGTTCAATTTTTTGCTTGAAGAATCCTTCAATAATGCAACTTGAATCTTGCATTTTTTCCTCTGTTCTTTCAGCTTGAGAAATGTCAAATGTTCTTACCTTTTTGATTTTATAATTCCAAAGTGCTAGAATAGAATAATTTACTGCTCTGTGAAGTTTATGTGTCAGTAATCAGAATCAGAATTTCATTACTGTGCTGATTTTCTTTACATATATTTACATAGACTACACATTATTTGTTTAAAAAATGACAACTCACTTTGCAAAAAATGACCTTGTCCTGTGTATTTGTATATATACAAAAAGATGATTTTCCTCATAAACATTGCAAGGGTTACAGCGATTCAACTGTCTAGTGTGAATACAGTAAAAATGGTGCTGGGTTCTTCATATATAATTCAAATTAAATAACAACATACATTTTCATTTCCGCTACACTTTCTAACCTATAGCAGAGGGAAAAGAAAATATTAGCAGTAAAAATGGCAGAAATGCTTCTGACATAGAAGAGGCCATACTTATCAGAATTCACACATTTTAGGTACCCATTATTCTATGAAGTTCCTTTTGACATAAATGCAAACTCTGCTTCTTTTCAACATTATTTAAAGCTAAAATGGGAGCCTCTATTTCTATCCTTGACCAGTAAGTCAGAAAATAGAATGTGTACTGTATGACTCAGGCATTATTCACCATGAAAATGGTCAAGATGAAACACACATTATCAGGAATGAAATGACATGAGAGAAAATTAGGATTCACTCATCGGTCATATTATATCTCATAGACTATAAATGAAGGTTATAGCCTTGAACACATCATCTTCAAGAGACAATTTTTACACTCTAGGGAGTGCTAACTACAGCAACCTATTATTAGTCTCATTATTTCATTGCAAGTTGAGAGCAATACCTGTTGAGTAGGACTAACTTTATATGGGAATGTTCCATTGTGCTCTCTATGCATAAAATTAGTTGTATGTAAAACCTGATTCAAAAAGAAGTTTAGAGTAAATCATTATGCAAAACATTATTTGTACATATTGTGATAATCAAACACATGGTTAAAATGAACTTTGATGAGATTTGCTTTGCAATACTAACTTCTGGAATTTAATCTATTTACAGTAAAATTTGTTCTTAGTGCTGTAACACATATGAATTGTGGTAGGGGCACTGGAAATGTAAGGGGATTAAATATCTTTTTTTTCTTAGACACTGAGCACAAGTGAACTCACCACACACATATTGTTGTTGTTGTTATGTGCCGTCGAGTCACACCCAATTCTTAGCCACCCCTCCTTGGGTTTCTGAGGTGGTATCACTACCAAAGTAGATTTCCTAACCTTCTTTCTGAGGAATGGCTGAAGAGTTTGAACTGCCAGTCTCCTGGTGGCAGTCAGGTGCCTTAGGCATCACGCTACAACACACATAGCTGTGTGATAAGTAGTTATAAAGCTACTATGAACTATATAGTAACAGAGCACAGAGGAAATTATAGTAACTGCTTTTGAGTAGCAGGTGGGAAAGCAGATATCAGACTATATAGATAGACGTTTTAAATCTGAACTAGATTTAATGTTCAGAGTAAAGAATAGATGGTACAAAGAATACATGAGTGGCGAGATGGCAGAATAGTCAGATAAGCTACACAAACCCTCTGCAACAAAGCAGTGAGAAGCCAATTGAAACTGATATGGAAGATGATCCTGGCACCCTGAGAATGAAGGGAAGGATAAAAAATTAGCTAAATGCAACTAGTAGAAGAACCTGAATGAAATAGTGAGTAAGGAGACAATGGAGTTGAGGACTGCTGGCTGTCCTGAGGGCACATCCATTCTGAAAATTTCCCCATAGTAAACTAAGACTTGGCTCTGCTCACCAAGGCTACATAGACAAGAACTGCATTGATGCCTGACAATCAGAAAGGAGAACAGCGAGGATGGGAACAAGTGGATCTATGAACTGCTGGTGGCTGTGCTGGGGCACAGCCATTTTGGATGCCCATAAGTGACCACTCCAGCCAAATTGAGTATGTGCGTGTGGTGTTCTTGCGTGGACTGCCACCAAGGAGTGGGCTCTCCCTGTTGAAGACAGCATGGACAAACACAGTGGAGACTGATGACTGGACAGGTGCAATATTCCACTTGTTATTCTTGTGCTCCATACCCTCTTGGTGAACAGGGATGTGGCCATGCTACTCACCCCTGTCTCCACCCACCTTCTTGACCTACTGGGATTCAATCTCAGTCTGTGTCCTGGCAGAGCCTGGGTGTGGTTGCCTGCCACATACAGTTTTGTTTTTTCTTTGTTTTTAAATTATTCTTTTTATCTTTCTCTTTTCTTCCTTTAGTATTTTTCCCTGGTTCTTGGTTTTTATTTTATTTTATTTTATTTTATTTATTTTTCCTTCCCTTTTGTAGGTTACGTTCTATTTTCTTTCTTTTCATTCTTCTCATTCCTTGTTTTTCCTTTTGCTATTTTCCCTAGTCTTTTGTTCTTCTCTCATTCCTCTTTCCCCAGATATTGTGGTTTTTATTTTTATTTATTTTTTTTGCTTTATCTTTTTTTAAATCCCTTTTTAAAATAGTATGAAAACTGTTTTCTTCTTATATATTGCATTTTTTTTTCCTTTGTCTAACTCAGTGGGAGACAGCCACTGTTCCCATACAAACCAGTCATACCTGTACCTCCTGTAGCCACATCCATTGAGTGATGGCCACCACTTGCTTTTGCAGCAACCTACCAATGATAAATGGTGGCTGATACCACCTCAACTCACCTTCGACTGCTTTTTATGAATAGCGAACAGAGATCTATGCACATACTCTCATTCTCTATCACACATCCAGGAAACTTGTGATGAGTTCCTAAGTGCTAACAACTAGTTAATAGAGGAACACAGTACCTTGCTTACACAGATATATCAAAAGAAAATGAAGGGAAAAAAATCTCACACAAATCACACCAACATACAACCCACAAACTAAACATAAATACAATAATACACAGTGTCTCAACATCTCAGAGAAAATACACCATCACAGACTAGACAAAAAAGAAAAAAAAAAAAAAAAATAGCAGAAACAAGGGAGCAGAGTAGAAACCCAGAAAACATTTCCAATGGTGCATTACCTGAAGGAAATGCACCATTGGAAATCCCTGAGAAGGAATTTGACAGAATTATATTTGGGTACCTCCAACTCACTGAGAGACAAATCAAGGAAAACACTGACAAAATTAAGGAAAACACAGACAACACTGTAGAAAATTTTAAGAAAACAATACAAGAACAACTTGACAAAATAAATGAAAAATTAGAAATGATACAAAATCAAACAGAAATCCAGAAGATTAATACTAAGATTTCAGAAATAGATAACATATTGAATAGCCAAAGGACTAGAATCAATCAATGGAAGAGATAATTAATGAGACTGAACACAAATAGCTTACTACTGCTTTGTAAGGGATCAGTCAGACAAAGGATCAAAGCATAGTGAAGAAAACCTAAGGTTCAGGTGAGATATCATCAAGATTAATAACCTACGTGTGATTGGAATTCCAGAGCAGGAGGAGACAGAGAAAATTGCTGAAAATTTGTTGGAAGAGAATTACCCTAATCTTATGAAAGATGAGAATATGTCCATTCAGGATGTTCAATGAACACCGAAGGACAGACCCCAAAATAAAAACACCAAGACATAGCATCATCAAACTCACTAAAACCAAAAACAAAGGAAGAATCCTGAAAACAGCATGGGGAAAGTGAAAAGATACTTAAAAGGGTAATCAATAAGGCTAAGCTCTGACTTCTCAGCAGAAAGCATGCAGGCAAGAAGGCAAAGGGATGACATATACAAAATCTTGGGGAATCCAACCAAGAATTATATACGCAATTAAAATTTCTATCAAATATGAAGGGGAAATTAGATTTCCAGATAAACAGAAATTAAGGGAAATTGTTAAGAACAGACCAGTTTCAAAAAAGGGAGTCATTCAGACAGAGAACCAACAACAGTAAAGAGCAACTGATGATTAACATACATGACGTCATAAACCAGAATCCAACCCACTTATAAAAGTATCAAAAGAAAAATAAGCTTATAAGACGGTAAACAGAGAGAGTTCCAGTAAGATGGTGGAATAGGCAGACAAACTACCCAGACCCTCTTCAAAAAAAGATAAGGCAAACCAATTAACAAAGATACAGAAGATAATCCTGGAGCCCTGAGCTTTGAAAGGAAGAATACAAAAGTGAACTAAACTCCAACAAGTAAAGTAACCTGCATGAAACCATCGAAAAAGAAGACATACGGAGCTGCGGTCTGTTGGTGATACTCATGACACAGACAGCTTAGATAGTGGCAAGTGGTGTTAGGACCTAAGAAATAACCCAAAACTTGGCCCTGCTAGCCAGGGGCTGCATGGAGGACTGCATTGGTGGCTGGGGAATAAATG
>NW_006922436.1:371490-373081 GCF_000298275.1 Orycteropus afer afer
TTTTTTTTAATGTATATATAATTTTCTTTCTTCTTTTTTTGGTGATTTTTCCTGTGTGTTTATGTGTTGTGTTATTTGTCTGCTTGCTTTTACTTTTTTGATGTTTTTTTTTAATTGTTGTTTTTGTTTAATTGAGTGGGAGACAGCAACTTTGCCCATATAAGGAAATCACATCTGCACCTCCTGGACCTCCACTTACTGAGTAAGAGTCACCACTTCCTTCTCTACCAACTGGCCAATGATAAATGACCACCAATAAAAGCCTGACTCAACCTTAACTGCTAATCACAATTAACAGAGATATAAATACAACAACAGGAGCTCTGATAGCATAGTGCCTAATACACTTGACTTCAAACCCACCAGCCACTCATCGGAAGGAAGGTTGTTCTATCTACTTCCATATTGATACTGCCTTGGCAACCCAAGTAGGGGTCACTATGAATCGGGGCCGACTCAATGGCACACAACGATAACAACAAATACACCCACATCACAATGTCTCAGAGACAACAGACCATCACAGTCTACACAAAAAGGAAAATAAAGGGGTAGAAACAAAGAAGTAGGATACAGACCCAGAATACATCCCTGAGGAAGAAGCAGTGTTAGAACTCCCAGATAAGAGATGCAAAAAAATTATACTTATGGATCTTCAGAGAACTGAGAGACAGATAAAGGCAATCACCAACAAAATTAAGGAAAGCACAAAAAAACCCTACAACAATTCAGAAGAAAATAGAAGAAAAAAATGACAAAATGAATGAAAAAATAGAAATGGTATGAAATCTACAGATAGAAATACTGAAGGTTAATATTAAATTTTGAGAAATAAGTAACACGTTAAAAAGGAAATGAAGTAGAATCGAATCAATGGAAGACAAAATTAATGAGATTGAAGAAAAATACCTGAATACTTCTTTGGAAAGGGATCAATCAGAAAAAAAAAAAAAGATGAAGACAAAATCAAGAAAACCTAAGTTTCTGTGGGATACCATCAAAAGGAATAGCCTATGTGTAATCAGATCTCCAGAGTAGAAAGAGAAAAAGAAAACCACTAAGAAAATTTTCCAAAATTGTTGGAAGAAAACTTCCTTGATATGATGAAAGATGAAAATATATCCATTCATAAAGTCCAATGAGCCCCAAACAGGATAGACCCAAAAAGAAAATCACCAAGACAAATCATCATCAAGCTCATCAAAACCAAAGGCAACCAAAGACAAAGAATCCTGAAAGCACGAAAAACAAAAAGTTACTTACAAAGAACAACCAATAAGAATAAGCTCTGATTTCTCAGCAGAAACCACACAAATGAAAAGGCAATGTAATGGACTATAAAACACTGAAAGAGAAAAAATTCCAAACAAGAATTATATATTCAGCAAAATTGTCCCTAAAGCATGATGTTGAAATTAGAAGATTTTCAGATATGCAGAAATTAAGTGAATTTGTTAAAAGCAGACCAACTTTACAAGAGATATTAAAGGAAGTCCTTTGAACAGAGAAACAATAATAGCACACAGTAACTGACTGTTAATGCACAAGACAACATAACCCAGAAACCAACTAAGCTATGAAAGTATCCAAA
>NW_006922436.1:373516-379723 GCF_000298275.1 Orycteropus afer afer
ACACTGAATGTTAATGGATTAAATGCACCACTTAAGAGATGGAGAGTTGCACACTGGATAAGAAAACATAACCCATCAATATGCTGTCTAAAAGAGACACACCTTAGAGACAAAGACAAAAATTGACTGAAAATCAAATAGCAACCCCCCAAAAAAAGCAGGAGTGGAAATATCAATTTCTGATACAATTGGCTTTAAGATAAAAACCACCAAAGAGACAAAGAAGGACATTATATAATGATTAAAGGATCAGTTGAATAAGAAGATATTACCATAATAAATATATATTGGCCCAATGAAAGAGCCCCAAAATACATCAATCAGATTTTACAGAATTAAACAGGCACATAGATGTCTCCACAGTCATAGTAGGAGTCTTAAATACACCACTTTCAATGAAGAATAGAACAACTGGAAAGAAACACAAAGTTGCAGAAGAGATAAACAATACAATCCTTAATTGACCTTATACACATCTACAGAGCACTTCATCAAACAACAGCACAATCTACATTCTTTTCCAGTGTACATGGAATATTCTCCATAGTAGACCATATGTCAGGCCATAAAGCAAGCCTGAAACCCATTTAATGGGGAAGAAGTAGTCTGTTTAACAAATGGTGCTGGCTTTAACAAAACTGGGTATCTATTTGCAGAAAAATGAAAGATCTGTACCTCATACTATACACAAGAACTTCAGATGGATAAAGACTTAAATGTGAAACATAAAACTATAAAGGTCCTCAAGGAGAAAATTAGGGGCAGAGTTAGGGGCCCTAATATATGGCATAAATGGACTATCAAGCATAACTCAAAATGCACAAATAGCAGAAGAGAAACTAGATAAATGGGACCTTCTAAAAATTAAATTTGTATATTCCTCCAAAGACTTCTAAAAGAGTCAAAAGAGAACCTACAGACTGGGAAAAAATATTTAGCAAGGGACTGTTCTCTAGAATTTATAGAAAATTCCAAAACCTCAACAACAAGAAGACAAATAATCTCATTAAAAATGGGCAATTAAATGAATGGACACTTCACCAAAGATGGTATTCGGGCAGCCAACAAATATATAAAGAAATGCTCGTGATCATTAGCCATTAGAAAGATGCATATCAAAATAACAAGATACCATCTTGCTCCAGCACTAGTAGCAAAGTTCAGAAAGACATAAAATAACAAATGCTGGTGAGAATGCAGAGAGATTTTGACTCTCATATACTTCTGGTGGGACTGTAAAATGATACAACCGCTTTGGAAACAGTACGGTGATTCCTTAAAAAGTTGGAATTAGAAATACCATTTGACCCAGCCGTTGTTATGGGTTCAGATAAATGATGACCACTGTAGTGTCCAGAATTTGGAAGAGTCTATTCAGCTAGCTGGGCTGCCGGGAAGTAAACGTTCTCCTCAGCTGCAGCCCTGAGCCTGGCTTCAGGCAAGCTACCAAAGCTTAAAACCGCAGCATGAAGCAAGCAGGTGTTACAGAAGAAAGAAACTGCTAAGTTTGATTTTATCCTCTTAGTTCTGGGTACTTTCTAAGATCTGAGGGCTTGCTAACGGGACTTTCCAAGATGGGAGGGGGTGAGTGGGTAAGTGGGTCAATCAGAGATGCTACAAGATGGAGTTACATACTTCACTGTTCCATTGCTAAGTATTATCCTAAAGAAATGAGAGCCAGGACAAGAACACATATATGCAACCAGTGTTCATTACAACACTCTTTATCATAGCAAAATGATGGAAACAATCTAGGTGTCCATCAACAGAAGAATGGATAAGCAAACTATGGTACATGCATAGAATGGAATACTGTGCAACCCTAATCAATAGCATAGAGTGTACAAGGCACCACATAACGTGGATGAACTTGGAGGGCATTATGCTGAGTAAAATAAGTTGATTACAGAAGGACAAATATTTTATTAGTCCATGTTTTGGTTATCTAGTGTCTCTCTGATGGGAATATACCACAAATGAGATGATGGCCTTAACAAACAGGAGTTTTTCTCTTACATTTCGGGAGGCTAGAAGTCCCATTTCAAAGTGCCAGGCTCTAGGACCTGTGTGAAAGCCCCTCAACCTTGGGCTGTAGCTCTGTTTCTTGCTCCCAGCCAGCTGAAGCTAGAGGTATCTCTTCATTCAGGCAGCTACTTGCTGCTGAAACTAACAAGTGCAAGGTCAACAAATAAAATGGCACACTCCTGATGTTACCAAACCACATGGCAGACCATTGATTCAAGTTCATTATAACTCCAAAGGTCAAAAGAGTATGGCAGGCTGCTGAATAATGACATGGCTACATGCAGGGTTCATGTGTGCCATAAACTAGAGACCATTCCCAAAGCTGTTTCTTATGTACTAGAAGCAGACTATATACCCAAAGGCAGTGAGATTCCCGCCCCCCCCCCTCTAGGGAATCAGCTACTCACAATAGATTCCACCATGGAGTTGAATACCAGTCTCATCATGGGGAATACTACATCCAGCTGCCCAGCCACCCAACCAGGCCTAGCCAAGTTGACACACAAACCACCACAGTCCATTACTGTGAAAAGTCAGTGAAAGGTTTATATTTGAAAAAAAAAAACCTTTCTCTGTTGATTACCTGGTGTTGGAGGGGAGGGGAGGGAACACTGCTAGTAGATGGAGACAAATATCGATTTGGATGAAGAGAAGGGCAATGTACCAAATGTGAATGATCAACAGGGTGGCATTGAGGAAGACATAGAGATGTGCATGGGAGGTACAGACAACAACGATAAACCATTTTGTACATACAGTGTTGTGTTATCAGTGAAGGCAAACATGGATATATGGGTGGATAGATGGGTGGACAGGCTGAACTATTAGGTCCTGCTCCATCTTCATAAGCCTTGGTATGCTTGAGTCCATCGCTGTGGCTATGGGGTCAATCCATGTCCTTGAGAGTTTCCCTCTTTTTTACTGATTCTCTACCAAACATGAGGGAGCTCTAGTAGTGTAGTGCCTAAGGCACTTGACTGCTAACTAGAAGGCTGGTGGTTTAAACCAATCAGCCATGCCTCAGAAAGAATGTTGGGCAATCTACTTTCCTGAATGTATTGCCTCAGAAACCCAAGGAGGGGTCACTATTAGTAGGATCTGCCTCTGTGGCAGTGAGTTTGGCTTTTTGGTTTGACCAAACATAATGTCCTTTTTATGGCAGTTGGTCTTTCTTGATGATGTATCCAAAGTAAGCAGAAAAGAATCTCACCATTGTCTCTTCTTAGGAGCCGTATGTTTGTTTTTCTTCTAAGACTGACTGGTACATTCTTCTGGCAGTTTAGTGTATATTCAGTATTGTTTGCTGGTATCACAATTCAAATGCATTAATTCTTCTTCTGTTTTCATTTTTCATTGTCCATTTTCACATGCATATGATGTAATTGAAAAGACCAGGTCAGTTGTACCTGTCTTCAGTCAGGTACACCTTAGTCATCAAAGTCATATCTTTGCTTTTTAAGCCTTTAAGAAGGTCTTTTGCAGTAATTTTCACAATACAATAAGTTCTTTTATTTCTTTATTGTTGCTTCTATGGTGTAGTGAATTACATGGTTTGGTTTTTCTAGCCATAGTCTTTGGAACTCCCTCTAGATTACTGGATGGGACCATGAACATAAGGTGTGTAGAACTCTGCTGCTGGGATTGGTTAGTTTTGTCACTCTTCCTGGCTTTATATGAGCCCTCCTAGAGAGGGGAGGGGGAATCTCATTGCCACCAAGAGAGAAAAGCTGGAGGTGAACAGTGTGTTTCCTTTGACCCGAGATTCCTGCACTGGACCTCCTTGGCACAGACACCTGGAGAAAGAGACTCCCCTGCAGAGAGAGAGACCCAGCAGAGAGACTGTCACAGTGGAACAAGCAGGTGCGAGACAGAGCAGTGCACTTATCAGGCACACAAAGTGAGAAAGCTGAGTGCCCTTTGGCATAAGACTTGTTGGCAGAGTGGGGCACCTGGATGTACCTAGTATCAGACCTAAAAAAGCTTTGTAATGCTTGCCCAAACAGGGCAGAGGCCAAGCCAAGAGGCCAAGGGCCAAAGAAGTGTACATGAGGGCACAGCAGAGGGGGTGACTGTCCTAATCGAAGAATTGTCTTCTGAGCAGGCTCCTGAACCTTAACTGTAGCCTGTTATTTCCCTAATAAACTCCATAACAGTGACCAATGTCTATGAGTTCTGTGTGGCCATTGCAATGAATTATAGAACCCAGCAGAGAAGTAATGAGTGTCATAGGAGGGAAAGTTGGTGTCAGAATTGGTGAAAAGCTGGAGGATAGTGGCATATCTAGCCTCATAGGAATAAACCTTGGACTATACTGATGGTGATCCTGTCTACCTCTTATGAAGTTAGAAGAGGTCAGAAGATGTTGTCTCAGTGTCCTTTTTGCAGCTTCCATGAATATTGACTGAATGAACTCATTGAGAATTTCAGTTTCTTTCTCAATTTAATTTGCTGCTGCTTATTGGTCCATTATGGCTTATTCATGTTCAGCCATAATTCATAGTGAAGGCTGTAGTCTTTGAACTGCACCACTAAGTGCTTCAAATCAACTTCATTTTCAGCAAGCATATTGTATCTTCTTCATATTTCATTTTGTTAAAGAATACATAAACCAAAAAACAAACCTACTGTCATCCAGTCAATTCCAACTCCTGCTGACTCAATAGGGCAGAATAGAACTGACCCATACGGTTTCCAAGGCTGTAAACCCTTACAGAAGCAGATTGCCTCCTCTTTCTCCACAGATTGCCTGGTGGATTCAAATCACCCACATTTTGGTCAGTAGCTGAGTACTTTAACCACTATGTCACCAGAGCACCTGATGATTGTAACAGTAGGCTATTATTCCAGCTTTTTTTATACATACCTGATTGAAAGACAGGGCTTTAAAATTGATTATTGAATGTGTTCCTTATACTATGTCTGTACTTAAGCTTATGGCTTAAGGAATTGGATATACTAAGGTACAATGGTTTAAATTGTTAAGGATTTGATGGGTAACCAAAAGATAAGTGGTTTGAACATACAGAGGTGCCTCAGAAGAAAGGTCTGGCAATAGCTTCCACAAATTCACAACCTTTAAAGCCCTATGCAGCACAGTTCTGCTCTACAACACAGCATGTGAGTGACATTAGTCAGAATCAACTTGAGGGCAATTGTTTTTTGTTTGTTTATAAAGTGCAATGCTGTGCATAGGCTTTAGAGGGTCCTGCTAAATATCTGACTGCATGAACATATAATTTCCTTTTGTACATTAGTTTGAAGTTCTCATTAGGTTATCTAATTTATTTTATCTTATTTTAGCAATGATGTCCCTTGTAGAAGTATTACAAGTCATATTAATAAACAATATATGGTTGTGACTTAACTTAAACTTATCATATGCATATCATGTTTATAGCATCTGATCCATCAATTTCAGCTTCTCCCATTAATAAAGCCTTTCAAGGGATACTAATAAGATGACATTTCACTGATTTGAGTGTTTCTATCTCTCTATCTACCCTAATGTACCTTAGGGAGTATGTGTTAATGACTATTTCTTTAAATGGATCTTTTTAAAAAAAATTATGTCATGTTCTATTTAATATCAAGAATGGATTTAGAGTTCAGAACTGTGTTGGTAACACAATTTCACATTTTAAATTTCATATAATACTTATATTATTTAATATTGTTCAGTTTTACTTTAATATCTTACATGATATATTTTAACATTTAAATTTCTTTGTTCTCCATTTTGTTAAGAGTATGTCACCATGTTAACGAACGGTCACATTTAGGAAGCAGAACTAATATATTGTATTTATGAAAATAAACAATAAGTGCAATATATCATTTTCTTTTTTTCTTTTGTAGAAAGCAAAATGAATTTGGAATATACCTGCCTGTACACTTTTAGCTTTGATATTTTGGGCTTAATTTGGGGCAGTGATGATCATTATAGTGATAAAGTACATTGCAGTCCTGTGGTTTTTAAAAACCATGATTAAATTCAGGATTCTATTGAGTGCTGTGGGAGCTCTAGTAGCATAGTGCCTAAGGCACTTGACTGCTAACCAGAAGGTTGGCAGTTCAAACCCACCAGTCACTCCTCAGAAGGAAGATTGGGCAATCTACTTCTGTAGTGATACTGCCTTGGCAACCCAAGGAGGGGTCACTATGAGTCAGGTCCAACTCAATGGC
>NW_006922436.1:380341-382258 GCF_000298275.1 Orycteropus afer afer
ATGGTAAATTTCAATAGAAAAATATGGTAATGTGGTATTAGTTTATTTCAGATAACTTTTTGTTATAGATGCAATAGAATGAAAGAGTAAAAAGTTCAAAAGATACAAGGTAGCTAGTGACACCTGAGTTCTGCTCTCACAATATCACTGATACTAATAGAAAGAGGGGTGATGTTCAAAATTACCCTGGGAAAGAAGGGTGGTTAACAAACGACCAATCTTGTGAAGCAATAAAGATATGACTATAGGAAAAGTAGGAGTATAACTTTAAAATAGACTTGCCGGTTCAAACAGGAATTTAAAATGAAACATACACCTGTGGCCACTGCATACTTCCTCTTCAGTGTTTGTTTTTTCCAGGAGGTAAGCAAATGACCATGTGATGGGAAGAGGTTTTTTTTTTTTTTTTTTTTTTTTTTTTAGGCAGAGAAAGCAACTGAAATCCTTTTTCTCTTCCAACAATAAACAGTAGAAAAACACGCAAAGTAAGGTAAGTAGGATGAAAGTAAAGTTATAAACATTTAGTATTAAAATAAATCATAAAACAAGTCTGGTCCAAAAACAACAATAGAAAAATATGATCAACAACCAACTAAATGTTGTAATTGAGAAAAGAAGAAAAATAATCAAATATCATGCTGGAGAAACAAGATTTCAGAAAAAAAAACCTTCCTTTGTCTGAATAAATATAATTTTTGAATACATTCGTATTAAATATTACCATGATCACTTTTGTAAATAATAGCATATGATGTTATATAATGTAATGTATTATATAAAATATATTTATGTTAAACATACATTTCACGTCCAAGATATATGTGCATGGATATGGTCATATATTTACATAATATGTGAAAAAAAAAACCCTCACTGTCATGGAGTCGTTTCTGACTCAGAGGAACCCCTTCTTGGGTTTCCGAGGTGGTATCTCTATGGAAGTAGATTGCCCAGTCTTCCTTCCAAATATAATACATCTAGCCATGTATTTATTTAATACATATGAAATTGATATTGTTAAAATAATAATAGTTCAAAATTATATAGCTGACCTGAATAAATTAATTAGCCTTGAAATAAAGTAATACACTTTCCAATAATCATCTCTGAAAAGATACTTTGCTAATTGTCTGGTGCTACTCTAATGGAAATGCCACAAGTGGTTGGCTTTAAAAACATAATTAAGTTTCTCACAGTTTAGGAGGCTAGACATCTGAATACAGTGCACTGGCTGTAAGACCAGATATTTTTCTCCATGCAACATTTGTAAGCTCACTGTTCCTTGGGATTCTCCACATTCCATGGCATCAATTTTCCTCTGAGTCTAGGAGATTCCCAGGTCAGGGACATTGGCTCAAAGGTACATGCTCTACTCTTGGCTCTTCTTTCTTTGTGGTAGTCAAGTCCCTCCTCTCTGCTCACTTCTCTTTCCTTTTGTCTCTTGTAAAATAAAAAGTGTGACCCAAGCAAAACTGTGATTTGAGTAAGGGTGGTGACTTGAATAAAGGCAAGAATTGAATGCTTAATTGAGGGTGGTAACTAGAGTGCAGGTGGTGACTTGAATAAGTGAGAGACTTGAGTCACACTCTCTTTAAGACTATGACCCAAGATACAATCCACCTTAATCCACCCTCAAATATATAAACTAAAACCCACTGCCAACAAGCCAATTCCAATCATTGCAAACCTTCCAGGGTTTCCAAGGCTGTAACGTTTTATCAAGAAAACTGCAACATGTTTCTCCCATGAAGAAGCTGGTGGGTTCAAACCACCAAACTTTTTGGTTAGCAGTGCAATCAATACCTTAACCACAAAACCACCAGAGTTCAGACTTACAACACATATCACAAAATGTAGAATAAGTACATCAGATCATAAAATAGAAGCCAACCACACAAAGTGGGAATCAATGCCTAG
>NW_006922436.1:384033-385103 GCF_000298275.1 Orycteropus afer afer
CAATAAATCTGCAGATTAACATTATTATGGATTGATATGTGTCTTCCAAAGACATATGTTAAAATCCTAATGCTGCAAATATGATATTGTTTGAAAATAGGGTCTTTAAGATATTACCATTTGACATCCTGGAATAGGGTGAGTACTGACCCAATCTGACTAATGGCTTTATGAAGAGAAGGGACACAGAGACAAAGGAAGAGTCAGCATGTGAAAATTCATCAACAAGCCAAGGAATGCCTGGGACTACCATGCAGTGGAGAGATGTAAAGACTCTTCCCCTAGAGACTTAGGAGGGAAGAAGGAGCTCTGCTGGTACAATGGTTAAAGTTCTCAGCTGCTAACCAAAAGGTAAGCAGTTTGAACTTACAGCCTTGGAAATTCTATGAAGCCATTCTACTAGAATTGCTATGAGTCAGAACAGATTCAACAACAGTAGGTTTGGTTTGTTTTTGATTATGACCCAGTTAATTTGTCAATTTGGATTTACAGCCTTCAGAATTATGAGACAATACATTTATGTTTTTATAAGCCACTTAGTTTGTGACACCTTATTACAGCACTCTTACAAAAACAACACACTACCCAATACCATTTTATAAATGAAATTGAGGTACCAAGAGAAGTTGTAACTTTTACTTCTACAAAAATATATATCATACACATCTAGTAAATGACATAACTGGAGTTTTAACACAAATATTAAAATTCCAGCACCCCTAATCTTAACTTCTATATCAGGAGTATGAAGTATTTTCTGCCAAATAATTAATGATTTAGGATGTGTGATACCTGGTGCAACTGCTCAAATCTATCTTTCCAACATGAATGCAGCCATAGACAATACATAAGCAAATTACTGTGTCATGTTCAAAGAAAATTTTATTTGTGGATATTGAAATTTGAATTTCATATAGTTTTTTATATATGACAGAATATTATTTTTCTTTCACTCCTTACTTAACTTAGAAAATCAATACGTAATTCCTGTTCTGTACAAAAGGAAGCAGAGAGTTAGATTTTCAGAGGATCCTTATCTTGCCAACCTGTATGATATTTGGAAATAAGAA
>NW_006922436.1:385623-386674 GCF_000298275.1 Orycteropus afer afer
AAAAAACACCACAGTACTAACAGCCTTAGTGGGGCATTGAAAACTGATATTCCAATCACGCTGTGCTTCTCAAAAGCAATCTGGGAGTATAGGTTTCAGTCATAAAAAAGCAGCTGTATTAGAATAATTCACCCAGTGAAAATAATTTTAAAACCCTAAAAAAGCAAACACTCAAACCAGAGAGACAGACAGATAAGCTGTTGATGATGGGCACCAATTAAAAGAGGAGGAACTATGATGAATATGAGTTTGAATTAAGCGCCTTGTGGATTTTACCACAAGAATTGTGCCACAATTACCAAGCTTTTCAGTTATGGAGAATAGGAACTATGTAGATTAGAACATAATCAGAGCAACATAATCCTGCAAGGCTGAGGAGACAGATGTCTGAGTATGGATCTGCACAAGTGACAGAAAATTGAAGCAAATGAGTCACAGAGATTGGAAAGCCCAATTCTGTTTTCAAATCCCCTTCAAATATTTAGTTGGTGTCTAAACATTGTATACACAAGATACAACTCCAAGAAAAAATAGTGGAAAACAGAGATTTCATCAGTAGGAGTAAGAAATTAGAAGCCAATCTCTGCCAAGTGAGTGTAGGTTTGCAAGGGCCTCCTACTGTATGTGGAGCTCAAGAAGAGACAAATCCTAGAAGTGATGGAAACTAAAATAGCTCTGTCATATGAAAGCTTCATATTGACACAAGGATTGAAAAATAGATCGATAAAGAGAATAGAAATACACGCACATACACACATAGTGACATCTGAATTAAGAAAAAATATTGCACTGGAATGGGACTCAGAAATACTGGTCTTTAAGAAAGATATGGGAGCAATTGTAGTACTGGAAAAACTTACTAATGAGAATCATAGTCTTCAAAGTGGTAATCTCTAGGAGGTCATTTGAGATGGGGAAAGTGACGGAGAATTTCTGAAATGCAGAGAATTTTCTGTATTTTGATCTTGGCTATGGTAACTGCTATACAGAGACATAATATTTTAATGAAATAGATAAGATATGCAAGCACATCTATAAGCAACTAAGTTTT
>NW_006922436.1:387654-388646 GCF_000298275.1 Orycteropus afer afer
CTCAGTTGTCTACTACTAGTATCCATTTCATTTTGGCTTGCATATTTTGAATAAAAGATTGTTTATTATATGATAAAAGGACAATTTTTATTATTGGTCACCTCTAGCTTTAAAAATACTGAAATTTTGTAATTATATTTTTTTCACTTCAGTCCCCAACCTTCCCATTCTATATTATTGCCTTTTGACTTAGACCTTGAAGAGATATGCAGAGCACACAGTGAGTAACAGCTGAATCATCCAAGGCAAAGGGATGAGTAGGAGAGAAAATGTAACACCAATTTCCTGGCATTGGCCTTGCTAAGAGTTATTTTTAAATTTGTATTTATGACTATCGGAAAATTTTTCAATCTCCCTAAAGCTCTTAAGAAATGGACAATAAATAATCCCTGTAAAATTAATTCTAAAATGTGACAAGTACTTATGATCAGAGAATCAATCTAGCATTATCATCGTGAGCTTAATGGCATTCTTAATGTCACACAGTTTCAGTACTTTCATTACTAGAAAATTTTCTATAACTTATGCCCAATAGCACTGGCTGAACAATGTGTTCTATGATCATAAGTGGCACTTATTCTTTAAGAAGGGTCTTTCTTTCTCAAATTTTACTCTGTATTCAGGGCAGCCATAATGCCTGAAACCGAGGAGAGAAATCCAGGAAAGGAAGAAGCTACAGATGAAGTTGCGCTAAAACGTGCGTGCACAGTCTACTTACGCATATGACTGACTACTACATTGCAAATGAGATTAAGGCTAAAAATTGAGCAGAGATTTTAGCAATGGCCACATCCTAAGAAAGAAGAGAGTTTAAAGTTGAAGGTCCTCTTAGGTTGTTGTGGTTGGTAAACACGTTTGTTTTCCAGTGAAACACTGGAAGGATAATCTCTTAGGAAGATATATTAGGAATAAAAGTTATACTGTATTTTTGTTTTGTGTTGCCAAATTATAAAATTTACAGGGTATACTGAAATAATGGGCTAGGGCATGAG
>NW_006922436.1:389622-390886 GCF_000298275.1 Orycteropus afer afer
CCAGCTGTACTTATTCCAGGATAGATTTTTTTTGTTGTTGTTCTTCTGTATATCACAGGTTGTTAATGGTTCTTCTCCAATCCTCATACCGTTCTTCTTCCCACAGTTCAACTTCTTGGATTATTGCTCAGCATACAGATTGAATAAGTATGGTGAAAGGATACAACCCTGATGTATATCCTTCCTGATTTTAAACCACTGAGTATCCCCTTGTTGGATTTGAAAGACATCCTCTTAGTTTATGTATAGATTCCTCATGAGAGCAATTAAATGTTCTGGAATTTCCATTCTTCACAATTTTATCAATAATTCATTATGATCCACACAGTCCAGTTATTTTGCAAAGTCAACAAAGCAGAAGTAAACATCCTTGGTACTCTTTGCTTTCAGCTAAGATCCATCTGACATCAGCAGAGGTATTCCTCATTCCACATCCTCTTTTGAATCCAGCTTTCATTTCTGGAAGTTCCATATCAGTATACTGCTACAACCGGTTTAGAAGTTTTACTTGCTTGAAGTATGAATAATAATAATTTACAATAATGTCCACATTCTGCTGGATGGCCTTTTTTTATAATGGGTACAAATATGGATCTCTTCCAGTCAGTTGGTCATGTAATTGTCTTCCAAATTTCTTGGCATAGGCAAGTAAGCACCTCCAGCAAAGAATCGGCTTGTTGACACATCTGAAGGGGTATTTCCTCTACCCCTGAAGCCTTGTTTTCTGCCCATTACTTCAGTGCAGCTTTGACTTCTTTCATTGTCATTGGTTCTTCATCATATGCTACCTCCTTAAATGTTTGGATGTTTATCAATTTTTTTGGCACAGTGACTCTGTGCATGCCTTCTATTTTCTTTTAATGCTGCCCGAATCATACAGTATTTTGCCTATAGAATCTTACAGTATTGCAACTTGAGGCTTGATTTTTTTTTCCAGGTCTTTCAGTTTAAGACATGCCAAGCTTGTTCTTGCCTTTTTATTTTCTAATTCTAGTTCTTTGTACATTTTGTTACAATACTTTGCTTTGTCTTTTCCAGTGGCCCTTTGAAATCTTTCCAATTCTTTTATTTCAGCATTTCCTCCATTTACTTTAGCATTCAAGAGCAAGTTTCAGATTCTCTCCTTACATCCAATTTTGTCTTTTACTCCTTTGCTGTTTTTTTATGATCACTTGCTTCCTTCAGGTATGATGTTCTTGATGTCAGGCCACAACTCATCGAGTCTTTGGTCATTGGTGTTCAATGTGTCAAATCTATTCTTCAC
>NW_006922436.1:393036-396758 GCF_000298275.1 Orycteropus afer afer
GTTAGCACCAAGCATTTAACGACTGCACCATAGGGGTCCTTCAAATAATAAAGTTAGTAATGTTTTCTACAGTTTATAACATATACAGAAGGAAAATATATTACACACATAAAATAACAGTGTAG
Source organism: Orycteropus afer afer (assembly GCF_000298275.1). NCBI lineage: Eukaryota > Metazoa > Chordata > Mammalia > Tubulidentata > Orycteropodidae > Orycteropus > Orycteropus afer. The sequence goes on from NW_006922436.1 coordinate 393,162, forward strand.
AAGAAATTATATTATATTGTAAAGTTCTTACAGGATATACTAAGATATATAATATTAATTCAATGTAGACTGGAATAAATAAAGGCTGGCTATTCATATCACTTGAACAATATTAGGTGACACAAATGGTTAAGCACTTGACTACTAGCTAAAAGGCTGGGGTTCAAACTCACTCAGAGACTCCTTAAGAGACAAGCCTGGCAATCTGTTTTTGGTAACACTATGAAGTAGTTGCACACAAGGGTTCACCAGGAGTCGGGAATGACTTGATGGCAACAAACAAAACCAACAACAAAGCTACAAAAAGTCAATGAGGAAGATAAATTGAGATATTAACCTGTATTCTATTGATGCAAAAGATAGAAAAGCAGAAACAAAATAATAAAGAAAAAATAGAAAAAAAATAAGAAAATGGTACATTTAAATCCAAGTGTATCAATAATTATGTTATTACATGTGAGTTGACTTAGCATTCCAATTAATTTCAAAGATTGTCAGACTGGAGGGGGGCATCAACCAACTGTGAATTGTTTACAAGAGTTCCATTTTAAATAAGATTATACAGAAAGGTTTAGTGCAAAATGATGGGAAATAAAATAAAAGTCACAAACACAGTCATAAAATAATTGGTGTGGGTAAGGTTATACCAAGCAAACTAAAATGGCATTATCATAGATATAGGAGAGGGTTTCATAATGATACAATGTCAATTCATAAAACAAAACATTGAGAAACATAAAAATAATTGAATATGTACCCAATAACTTCATCAAAATATTTGAAGAAAAATATCTAATAAAGAGAGTACTAATACAATTTTAAAATTTTAATATCATTACCCCAGTAAGAACTGGAATGCAAGACCATACTGTCAGTAACAGCAAACACTAATCTATGGGTAGATACCCAGGTAGACAGGCGAGAAGATTCAATAGTGATAGGGGAATGGGAATACACCAATCACCGTACATAGGTTTGGCAAAAAATATTCCTACATATGTATTTGTATGTGTTATAAAAATGTCCACACTCAGTTTCCTCATAACTGGATGCAACATTAGAATACCTTCTTAGCCACAAATAAGCACCTTGAGAGAATGAGTTCCTAGGCCTCTGGGCTGTGGACCATGGTAACAGGAGACATCAAACTCAGTTGGCACAATATGGTACACACAACTATTGTTTTATATCTTACTTCAGAGAGTAGCAACTGGTGTCTTAAAAGCTTGTGAACAGCCACCTAATATGCAACTATTTCTCTCTCCTTACCCAGAGCAAAGAAGAAAAAACAAACCAAACCAAACTCACAGTCATCAAGTCAATTCCAACTCATAGCAACCACTCCTTGGGTTTCTGAGGCAGTATCTCTACAGAAGTAGGTTGCCCAATCTTCCTTCTGAGGAGTGGCTGGTGGGTTTGAACTGCCAGTCTTCGCATTAGCAATCAAACGCCTTAGGCACTTATGCATCCCAAGCAAAGAAGAGTGAAGAAAATCAAAGACATATGGAAACAGTTAGTTCAAAGAACTAATGGGCCATGAGAATCTCAGCCTCTATGATCCTGAGACCAGAACTAGATGGTCCCAGGCTACCAATGTCAATTACTTGAAAAGGGATCAAAAGTGGAGATCCTGGACAGAGTGGGAACAAAATCAGTAATAAAAAGATCACACTTACTACTCTGATAGAAGCTGGTGAAACCCTCAGTTCACCCTTCAGTCCTGGAATTGAACTCCCTCCAGTGGCTTAACTCTCAGCCAAACAATGGACGGGCCTATGGCCTGAACACCAACACCAGGGAAATGCAATCCTTGGAACAATCAACCAGGGAAGATCAGAATGGCAGCAATTGCACAGAGGGAAAGGTAGGGAGGCAGGAATGGATGGGCAGGAAGAACACAGGGAAAGGGTGATCGTAAAGTGGAAAGGGGGAGGTGGGCTATTTCACTGTGGGGAATGTAAGCAATGTCAAACCGATGTCACAAAACACAATTTAGGCACTTGACTACTAACCAGAAGGCTGGTGGTACAAACCCATCAGCCACTCCTCAGAAGGAAGACGGGGGCAATCTACTTCCGTAGTGATACTGCCTTGGAAACCCAAGAAGGGGTCGCTATGAGTCGGGGCAGACTCGACGGCACATAACAACAATAACAACAATTGGATGTAAAACGAATCTGCTTTGTAAAATTTCACCCAAATCACAATAAAACGTTATTTAAAACAAAACAAAAAAAAATTGGAATGAGGACACAGTAGAAGTATAATGATAGAGCATCAAATAGTACCATCATCAACAAGGTTTGCAAAATACTGTAACCAGCAAGTATACAGACTTTTTTCAAGTATATAGACATATATATTCATCAAGAGTTTTCTTTTTTTATTTAATTGAAGTTTTAATGAAAGCATTAATAAAACAGAGGAGTGGCTTTTATTAATATTTATGAAGAAAGATCCATAAAATATAGAACGTAAGAGAATAGGATTTCGATTTGCCATGTAAAACTTTTGGTTGGATGCTATTGAGAAGATCAAAACTTTCACATGTTCAAATACAAATATATCACTGATTCCATTGATGGAAAATGGAAAATGAACCCTTCCTCTTATATTTGCCATATTACTCATTTATTCACCTGTTTCCGAAGGTAGGGTTGTGAATAAGAGGATTCATCCTAATAACTACTATAATAAAGCCTGGCCATGAAATAAAATATTTACTAAGGTATTTCCACTATATATACTGAATTGCTCAGACACCCAAGGAAGTGTCGTTATGAGTTGAATTGACTTGACAGCAATGAGTTTTAGAGTTTATGAAGAGTAAGTCCAAATAATCTCATGAAATCAGTGTAGAGAATGCTAGATATCTTTAGAATTTCTTCCAAATAGCCCTGTGACCCATAGTCCCACCAATACTCTAAAATACATAATCTTAGTTAGTAATTCACAATGGATACAATTTATCACCTGTCACTCTGTCATACTTTGGTGCCTTGCATGTCACTAAGATGCTGGGAACTATGCCACTGGTATGTCAAATACCAACAGGATCAGCCCTGATGGACAGTTTTCAGTGGGGATTCCCGACTGAAACAGACCAGGAAGAAAGGTCTGGTGATCTACTTTTGAAAATAAAATTAATCAATGAAAACATTTTGGACTGTAAGAATATTGTCTGATATCTGGCTAGAAGATGAACCCCTTAGCTTGAAAGCCACTACAAAATAGCCACATCAGCGGATCAAACTTCCCAACGATCATGAAGATGGCAAGAGATCGGACGGTGTTTATTTCTGCTACACAAAATGTCACCATGAGGAGGCAGCAACTTAACGGCAACTAACAACAAAAACATGGACAAATTACAAAGGTTTCTTTGCACAATAAATCTTGAATTCTTGTTACCTCCTGGCATATGTTTCTATAGCAATCAAATTAAGAAACAACAGTTCTTAAATAAGCAGGCAAGCAACAACAACAACAAAAAATAATAGTGTAGAGAATGATCCTTGTGCCAAATTAAGCTAAATGGAGTTTAGAGTGTATGTATTAGGAAGTTAGTCTATTAGGGTAGGAATCTTTTTTTTTTTT
>NW_006922436.1:397463-398646 GCF_000298275.1 Orycteropus afer afer
CCAGAGCTCCCAATATTATAAATACATATCCAAAATATTAACCAGTTAGTTTGGGGCACTGGTTTACCACTGTAGGAAGAGAAAGGATACACATTTTTTATAATGCAAATGACTAAAATGTACACAGATTTTTAAAACAATTAATATATTTTACTTGGGGAATTCTACTTGTAGCAATCTAACCTAACAAAGATAATTTATTATAAACTAAGAGCACTGTGTACAAAATTTCTATCACAGAGGTGTATGTGTGTTTATGCTTCTGTCTGCGAGCTTTAAAGAAAAGTTTAAATCGTTAGGGTTGTCTGTATGATACATGACAACTAAGAATTTAAAATGAAACAAAGTGAAGGAAAGATAAAAACTGGTGGAAGTTTTAGATATAAGCTAACTGGTATAAGCTACAGTTTGTGCTGCTCTAACAGAAAATACTCCCCTACAGGTTTGGAGGCTAGAAGTCTGAGTTCAAAGATCCAGCTCCAGGAACTGAGTGAAAGCCCCTCAGCCTTGGGTTTCAGCTCTGCCTCCTGCTCCAGGCCCACTGGAGCTAGAGGGGTGTCATCATTTAGGCAGCTGCTGGCTGCTAAGGCTAACCAACCCCAGGTCTACAGATAAAATGGCACAGCCACTAGTTCAAGCCCAGAGACAATCCTAAGATCAACAGGGAACTTGTCAGGACTCAGGAAGAGTCAGCTCTACATAGGGTCCAAGTATGCCAAAAAGCTGCACACCATTCCCAAAGCTTCTCTTTGTATACTGGAAGCAGATCACATCCCTAAAGTTCATGGCAGATTCTACCATGGGGTAGTTGCCAGTGACATCATGGGGAATAACCAGCTGCCCAGCCACTCAAAACCAGGTCCAGCCAAGCTGACATGTAACATTAACTACCACAACTACTGAACTCAACAGAATTAAAGATTTGAGCAAGTAATTCAGTAGAAGAAATATGAAAATAATTGAACTTTTTCTCAGAATTGTCATTCTGCCTTCTTTTTTCCTTTAACTTTTAATGTACTAGACCTGGTAGGAGCTCTAGTAGAGTAATGCCTAAGACATTTGCCTGCTAAATAGAAGGCTGGTGGTTCAAACCCACCATCCATTCCTCCAAAGGAAAATTGGGCAATCTACTTCCGTAATGATATTGCCTTGGAAACACAAAGAGGGGCCGCTATGAGTCAGA
>NW_006922436.1:400920-402307 GCF_000298275.1 Orycteropus afer afer
TCATTCTGTTTTACATAGGGTCACTGTGAGTAGGAGCTGACTCAATGACACCTGACAACAACAAGAAGAACAATGCGGATAGAATTTTGTAGACTGTCCGAGAATATGCTTAATACTTTTCTCATGTGACCTGTTTTATACAACCAACATATAAAGAGAATTTCGGAAAGCAGGGTATCCATAAATGAGAAGCAGACACTGCCTGTACAGCAATACAAATAACACTCTAAAACTTTCATGAAGACATTTTATTTACATTCTGAATAAAAACATTATAATATCCTATAACAATTTATCAAATAATCTTCAGTGAATTTGAGGTTTTATTTCTCTCCCTATTTCCATATTCTTTATACAAGAAAATGTCCATAACCTAAAGGCAAGGTGACATTTTTCTATTTTTTATACATATTCTTTGAGGAAATATCATTATTTAATGGGATTTTCTATGTATCAGTGTAATCGCCTAGTAGAGATCCACCCTACAGTTTGTCCAATTTAATAAAAGTCAGACAATTATCACGTTTATATTTTGCACTGTGTTTCCTTTTGTTTTGTCGTTTCTGTTGCTGTTTCCCTTTGATTCAATGCTGGTTCACAATGACCCTATTCACAACAAAATATCAAACAAACAGTCTCTGGTCCTGTGTTTATTTCATAACTGATGCTCTGATTGAGGACGTTTCTGCAGCTACTGTGTCTATCCATCTCCCTTAAAGTCTCCCTCTTTTTTGATGACCCCTTACTTTGCCAATCGTGATGATCTTTTTCAAGGACTGGTGCCTCTTGAGAGCATGTCCAAAGTATGTGACAGTAAGTCTTGCCAACCTCACTTTGAAGGAGTATTCTGACTGTATATTTTACAAGATGTATTTGTTCACTCTTCTGGTAGCCTATAGTATATTTTTATTCTTCACCAACACCATAATTTAAAGGTGTCAATTCTTCTTCAATCTTCCTTAGTTACTCTCTAGAATTCCCACGCATGTGAGGCAATTGAAAATACAATGACTTGGGTCAGGTGCACATTAGTCCTCAAAGTGAAAATTTTTATTTTTCACAACATAAGGCAGTCTTTTGCAACAGATTTGCACAAAGCAATATGTTGTTTGATTTCTTGACTGCTATAACAACCACAACAATTTTCATGGGTGTTGACTGTGTACCCTAATACAATGAAATCCTTGATAACAGCAATCTTTGTCTGCTTATCATGATGTTGTTTATTGGTCCAGTCATGAGGGTTTTGGTCTTCATTATATTGATGTGGAATCTATATTGTATGCTATAATCTTTTAACTTCATCAGTAAGCACTTCAAGTTTGTTTCACTTCCAGTAAGCAAGATTGTATCATTTGCATATCACAGGTTATTAATGAGGTTTCAC
>NW_006922436.1:403238-404687 GCF_000298275.1 Orycteropus afer afer
AAGTACAATGTTGTCAAGGATAGGATAATATTGATACTCCTTCAAGGAAGAACATTTAATACTACTATTATTCAAATTTCCACACTCATATTTCAGTTTGTCATATTGTGGTGGCTTGAGTGTTCATGTGAGGTAGGAGTCTGTGCCACTGCTCCTTCAAATACCTGCAGGGTCACCTATGGTGGACAACATTCAGCTGAGTTTTCAGACTAAGACAGACTTGGAGGAAGGAAAGAGCCATCCACTCTGCAAATAATTGGACAGTGAAATCCGTATGATCAGCAGTGAAACACTGCATGATATATTATTGGAAAACTTTATGAATACCTCTGAAGCAATGCCCAGTATAGAGCCGGAAGATGACCCTTAAGGTCAGAAGGCACTGAAAATATGACGAAGGAAGAGCTGCCTCCTCAAAGTAGAGTTGACCTTAATGAAGAGGATGGAGTAAAGCTTTTGGGACCTCCATTTGCTATGACATGACTCAAAATGGGAAGAAACAGCTGCAAATATCCATTAATAATCAGAACAAAAAATATATGAGGAATGAATCCAGGAAAATTGGAAGTTGTCAAAAATGAAATGGGACACATAAAGATCTATATTCTAGAGATTAGTGAGCTGAAATGTACTGGTTTTGACCATTTTGAATCAGACAACCATGTGATCTACTATGCTGGGAATGGCAAATTGAAGAGGAATGGCATGGTGTGGTGGTTAAGTTTGTGTGTCAACTTGGCTGGGTCTGGTTGAGTGGCTGGGTAGCTGGGACTGGTAATCAACTCCATGGTGGAATCTACTAGGAACAACTGAGTAGCTGCCTTAGGGAATGTGATCTACTTCCTTTATATAAGCAGAAGCCTTGGGGAATGTTCTCTAGCATATGGCATGCTTGGACCTTGCATGCAGCCATGTCATAGTTCAGCAGCCTACCATGCTCTGCTGACCTTGGGACTTAAAATGAACTTGAATTAATGGCTTACCATGTGGTTTGGTAACATCGGGACTGTGCCTTTTTACTTGTCAACCTTGGTCTTCTCAGCCTCAGCAGCCAGCAGCTGTCTGAGTGAAGAAATGCTTATAGCTCCAATGGGCCAGGAACAGGAATTGATAGATTACCCACTGAGATGTTTCAACACATGGTTGCCATGCTGGAGGCATTTATTTGTCTATGCCAAGAAATTTGGAAGACAACTATCTGGCCAACTGACATGAAGACATCCATATTTGTATTCATTCTGAAGAAAGGTCATGGCGCACAATGTGGAAATTATCTAACAATATCGTTAATATCACACACAAGTAAAATCTTGCTGAATGTAATTCAAAAACTATTTTAGCAGTATCTTGACTGAGTATCTCAGGAAATGCAAATTGGATTCAGAAGAGGGAGTGGAAGAAAGAATATCAGTGCTGATGTCAGATAGGTCTTGGCTGAAAGCAAAGAAT
>NW_006922436.1:405167-406181 GCF_000298275.1 Orycteropus afer afer
ATTATATCTCAACATAAAGAAAATTAAAATCCTCACAACTTGGCCAATAAACAGCGTCATGATAAATGGAGAAAAGACTGATGTTGTGAAACATATCATATTGCTGGAAGCAGCAGTCAAGTAATCAGACGTTGTATTTCATTGGGAAAATCTGCTGCAAAAGACCTCTTTAAAATTCTTAAGAACAAAGATTTATCTTTGAAGACTAAGGTGCACCTAACCCAAGCCATGGTGTTTTCAATCACCTCATATTCATGTGAAAGACGGACAATGGGTAAGAAAGACTGAAGAAGAGTTAATGCTGTTGAGTTGTGGTGTTGGCAAAGAATACAGAAAGTACCATAGACTGCCAAAAGAACTAACAAACATGTCCCGGAAGAAATGCACCTGGAATTTTCCTTGGAAGCAGGAATTGCCAGACTTTGTCTTACTTATTTTGGTAGGTGAAGGGACCATTCCTTGGACAAGGATATCATGCTTGGTAAAATGGATGGTCAACAAAAAAGGAGAAGGTCCTCAATGAGATGTGTTGACACAGTGGATGCAACAATGGCCTCAGGTATAGCAAGGATTGTGAGGCTGATCATGGCCTGGGCAGTGTTTCATTCTGCTGTACATAGGGTCACTATGAATTGGAGCTGACTCAATGGCACCTAACAGCAACAGCAATGCTATTTACACACAAATTACTAAAGACAAAGATGATGAAATTGATGGTTTTTACTAAGTCTGACATTGATCAAACATGCAATCAAGATGTATTAATCATTACTGGTGCTTGGAATGCAAAACTTGGAAACAAAAATGGATCACTGGTAGTTTGACAATGTGGCCTTCATGATAGAAATGACTCTGGAGATTGCACAATAGAATTGTGCAAGACCAACAGCTTATTCATTCCAAATACCTTTTTGTAACATCATAAATGGCAACTATACATGTGGACCTCACCAGCTGGAATACATAGGATCTAGATTGACAATATCTGAGGAAAGAGGAGCAGGAGAGGTTCAA
>NW_006922436.1:406607-408025 GCF_000298275.1 Orycteropus afer afer
GACAAGATAAAAGCTGAACGGAAGATTTCAAAGGGCAGCTTGAGAAGACACGCAAATGAGCAAAGACCTAGAGTTAGAAAGGGAAGAACATGCTTTGCAATTCTCAAGTTGAAAGAACTGAAAAAAAAAAAAAAAATCCAAGATTTGAGTTGTAATAGTGAAATATTCTATGTGTAAAATAAGGAGATCTGGTGGTGTAGTTGATAAGGCATTTGGCTGTTAACCTGAAGGTCAGTGGTTCCAACTCACCAGTTACTCAGTAAAAGGAGAAAGAGACATTCTACTTCCATGAAGATTTACAGACTTGGAAACCCAATGGAGGTTGCTATGAATTGGAATCAACTTGATGGCAGTGAGTTTGGATTGGTTTATGGGGAAAATATTTAATGATTCAGGAAGCATTAAAAGAAGATGGAAACAATACACAGACAATATATAGAGTCACTGAACCAAAATGAATTGATCAATGTGCAACAATTTCAGGAGGTGGCATATGATCAAGAACCAAAGGTACTGAAAGAAGAATTTCAAGATGCACTGAAGGTATTGGAGAAAAACAAGGCTCCAGGAATTGATGGATTACCATACCCATTGAGATGTTTCAAAAAAGGATGCTTTGCTGGAAGTCTAGACCAAGAAATTGGCAAGATATGACAAGGGACAAGTTGTAGTCACTTTTTGGCCACAGCAAGTTAGCCAAAGGGAGCAAGTAGTTGGACATGTGGGCTCAGGACTATGGTCGAAAAGGACATCAAGCTTAATTGGCACAACATACTACACAAAATATTGTTCCACATCCTACTTTTGTGAGTAGTGACTAGGATCTTAAAATTGTGCAAGCAGCCATCTAGATGCAGCGATGAGTCTCTCCTCATCCAGAGCAAAGATGAATGAAGAAAACCAAAGACACATGGAAACAATTAGTCCAAGAGACTGGTACACCATGGAATCTTCAGCCTGTATGACCATGAGACCAGAAGACCTAGATGTTGCCCAGCTACCACTGTCAACCACTTGGACAGAGGGGGATCTTTGTAGGAGATCCTGGATAGAATGGGAGAACAATGTGGAACAAAATTCAAAATCACTTTAAAAAAAGGGACCAGGTTTGCTAGTTTAATAGAGTCTGGTGGAACCCCTGAGACTATGGCCCCTAGCTTCCCTTCAGGTCTGGAATTGAACCCACTCCTGTGGCTTCCACCCAAACAGAAGACAGGCATATGAACTGAACATAGGAGATATACTCCTTGGAGAGATCAATCATGAGAGAATAGAAGGGCAGTTATGTACAGGGAGACAGCTCATGGGTCAGGAGTACGTGGGAGGGAAGGACACATGGAAGTGGTAACTATGGGGAGGAAATGTGAAGAGAGCCTTTGCATTGTGGGAAATTCAGTCAGTGTCATGAGACAAAATGT
>NW_006922436.1:408535-455628 GCF_000298275.1 Orycteropus afer afer
TAAAATCCATAAGGGTTTGTGTCAGGGTTGTATCCTTTCACCATACTTATTCAATCTGTATGCTGAGCAAATAATCTGAGAAGCTGGGTTATATGAAGAACAGGGCATGAGGATTTGAGGAAGACTCATCAACAACCTACAATACACAAATGACACCATCTAGCTTGCTGAAAGTGAACAGGACTTGTAGCACTTAGTGATGAATATTAAAGACTACAATCTCCAGTGTATAACACATATCAACATAAAACAAACAAAATTTCTCACAGCTGGACCAATAAACAACGTTACGATAAATGGAGAGAAGATTGAAGTTGTCAGGGATTTCATTTTACTTGGATCAACAGTCAACACCCACGGAAGCAGCAATCAAGAAATCAGACTTTGTATTTTGCACTGGGAAAAACTGCTGTAAAACACCTCTTTATACTTGAGAAATAAAGATGTCGCTTTGAAGACCAGGTGTGTATTTTCAGTTGCTTCATATGCATGTGAAAGCTGGACAATGAATAAAGAAAATTGAAGAGTTGATGTCTTTGAATTATGATTGGCAAAGAGTACTGAAAATAGCATGGACTGCACGAAAACAAACAAATCTGTCCTAGACGAAGGGCAGCCAGAGTGTTCCTTGGAAGCAAGAATAGCCAGACTTCCTGGTCACTTTGGTCATGTTGTCAGAAGGGACAATTCCCTGCAGAAGGATATCATACTTGGTAAAGCGGGTGGTCAACACAAAAGGGGAAGACCACCAAATGAGTTGGATTGTGATAGTGGCTGCAACGATGTGCTTAAGTATATCAAGGACTGTGAAGATAGATAGTGCACAACTAGGCCGTTTTCATTCTATTGCACACAGGATGACTATGAGCTGGAGGTCATGTGACAGCACCTAACAACAGTAACAAATATCAGTCTTGTATTCTCTGCTTTCAGCCAAGATCCATCTGACATCAGTGAAATAAAATCCCTCATTTGAAATCCTCTTCTAGACCCAGCTGGAATTTCTAGCAGGTCCTTATTGATGCAGTGCTGGAAATCTTTCTGAATTATCTCCAGCAAATTTTATTTATGTGAGGTATTAATCATATTTGTTTTATAATTTCTACATTCTATTGGATCACCTTTCTTTGGGATGTGCTCAAATGCGCATCTCTTCCAGTCTGTTGGCTGGGTATTTTGCTCCAAATTTTTGGCATAGATGACTGAGTACTTCCAGTGCTATAACTAGTTGTTGAAACACCTCAATTGGTATTCATTCAATACCCAGATGCTTTATTTTTTGGTCAATGCCTTAGTGCAGCTTGGGATTTCAGTTCTTTATCATGTGCTACTTCCTATAATGCTTGAAAAGTTGACTTAATATTATTATTATTATAGGTATGATAATTCTATATTCCTCTTATATTGTTTTGATGGTTCCTGCATCATTTAATATTTTGTCTACAGAATCTTTCAAGATTGCATCTCAAAGCTTGACTTTTTTCTTCAGTTCTTTCAACCTGAGGAATGCTGAGTGAGTTCTTCTCTTTTGCTTTTCTAATTCTAGGTCTTTGCACATTTCATTATAATATGATCCTCTCTTAGAAATCTTCTGTTCAGTGCTTTTTCTTCATCATCTCTTCTGTTCACTTGATCTAGTCTACATTCCACCAGGACATCTATATAGGAAAAAGGACCTGACAAACTACTTGTGAAAAACTTGGCAAGCAGAAACTTACGTATAGCAGCAAAGTTTCTGATGTAGTGCTGGAGATGACCACCTCAATTTGGAAAACATTCAAAATACAATGTGGGAAAGCTGCCCCAACGAAGTAAAGTTGGTCTTAATGAGATAGATGGATGAAAGCTTTCAAGACCTTCATTTGCTCATGTGGCACAGCTCACAAATGAGAAGAAAAAACTGCAAACATCCATTAATAATTAGAACAAGGAATGTACAAAGTAGGAAAATTGGATGTTGCCAAAAATGTAATGGAATACTTGAAGATAGATATCCAAGATATTAGTGATGTAAAACAGACTGATATTAACCATGGTCTTCTTGTGGGAATAAAAATTGAAGAGGAACAGAGTGACATTCATTGTCAAAAGAACATTTCAAGATCTATCCTGAAGGACAGTGCTGTCACTGATAGGAAAATATCCATATGCCTACAGGAAAGACAAGTTAATATCAGTACTATTCAAATTAAACTTCCGTAGTGATACTGCCTCGGAAACCCAAGGAGGGGTCGCTATGATTCGGGGCCGACTCGACGGCACAGAACAACAACAACAACAACATTCAAATTAACCCACCAAAGACCCATGTCAAAGACAAAGAGATTGAAGATTTTTACCAAATACCGCAGTGTGAAATTTAACACGTATGCAAGTAAGATGCATTGATAATTAATGGTTATTGGATTGGGAAAGGTAGAAACAAAGAAGGAACGGTAGTTGGAAAATATGACCTATATGCTAGAAATGATGCCAGATATAGCATGACAGAATATTGCCAGGCCAATGACTTTTCATTGGAATTACCTTTTCTTCCAATGATATAGATGGTGAGTATACGTGTGGACCTGGCCGGGTTGATCACCAGGGAATCTAACAGACTACATCAGTGCAAAGACGTGATGGAGAAGCTCAGATCTTCAGTCAGAACATGGACATGGACCTACTGTGAAACAGGCTAACAGTTGCTCACATGCAAGTTCAATTGAAGCTGAGGAAACTCAAAACAAGTCCACAAGCGCCACAGTAAAACTTTGAGTAACTCAAGAATAGATTTAATTTATTGAATGCTAATGACGGAAGATTGAACAAGTTGTAGGATAATATCAGGGACATGAGCATACAGGAAGAGAGCAAAAGACTGCTAAAAAGATAAGAAAGAAAGAAAAGATCAAAATGTATGTGAAAAGAGATTACCATTGTCTAGGTAACATCTAACTGATTGCATCCAAGAGGGCAGCCTTCTATATAAGTTAAAGCCCTTGCTGCTCTCAAATCCTATTATTATTCTCATGAGTTCATCAATGGAATTATAAAAGTTACTGAACTAAATGTGAAAACTTGAGAACTGACACTGTCACAAAGATATCTTATTCTGAGTGTAACTTCTTATGGGGAGTTCATTAACACCGTATACATTGCCCTGAACAATGCAAATACTAAGTACTTACTTTTGCATTTAAACTTAATGCTTAATTAATTATTGTATGGATTCTAATATCCTCCTTCAAAAAATAAACAGTATAACTGAAATGTTTTCTCTCCTCATACAATAAATATGTCTTAACAAACACCTAGTAAAATCACCTTAAATTCTGCTCAGTTCTCAATAATGATTGACATCAGATCAATTGATAATTTATCCATAATAATAATGTATCTTTCAGGACCTCTATTTCATACATAGAAAATCAAATGCACATGAAAATTCTCTAACAGAATAGCAGGAACATTTCTTATCCTTGCTAAAATTATTTTAATTCTTCTCTTGATTCTCTTTAAGGAATTCAGTCACGTGTGTCTATTCAAATTATAGAGAAGCTAGGTAGCAATTGTTACGACATTGTAATCCTCCTGAGTAAGAACAAATTGATGCATTTTAGCACATAAAAGAGAACTTGATAGTTTTAGTCAAATATAACCAATCAAAATTCAGATTTTATTATTGTGAAAAACAAAACCTTGATATTAATTCCAACATTTTTGTTTTTCTTCTTTATAAAAATATTTAAAACACCATAAAGAAAAATTCTACAATAGTTTTCATTAAAATATTGTATAAATTCATTTGTTTCCTCCTCCAATGCTACCTTAAAAGTTAAAGCACACTGATCATCCTTTGAACAAAAGCTTTGTAAAGATCATCATGAGCCAAAGTAAGGAGCAGCGTAATCTCAGCCCATCAGATTAACTTTGTCATTTTTAAAGTTTATTTTATCATGCTGTATGCAATCCCACCTCCTTAATCCTTGGATTTATCCATATGCAAAATTACATTATATTTTTACTGACTCGACTCTTTCTCTCCATGGTGATATTCCAGAAAAAATCAGAAATTTAGACTCATGGGAATTTTTAGAAATTTAATTTAAACTCATAAGAATTCAGCGTTTGGAAAGTTTAAGTGACTTTCAAGTTCTATAGTTACTGAATAGCACAATTCATATCAACCATACCATATAAGCTACATTTTTGCAAATATATAGCTGAATACATTCTGCTGCCACTACTTTATTTGTTCTAAAATTGTTCTCTCTAAATTCAAGATCAAACTGTAATTGTCATACACACTTACATCATTATCTAATGGTGACACACTTTGACCGTTAACCAGAAGATTGGCAGTTTAAATCTCCACCAGCTGCTCTATGGAATGAATATGGTGCAATCTACTTATAACTCATTTTGTTTTCTGTGACACCTATCTTCTGTAAAACTAAAATAAAACAATGAAAATTTCTTCCCATTAGAAGTCACTCATCTTTTCCCAGTCATGGACATGGTGAATATGATTGGCCTACAATTCACAGGAAGGAGTTCTTGTGGCTCAGTGATTAAGCACTCCAAAAGTGACTGAAAGGTGTTGCTGTTGTTAAGTGCCATCAAGTCATCTCCGACTCATAGCAACCCCATGCACAGCAGAACAAAACATCGCCCAATCCTGAATCACCTCCATGATTCTTGCTACACTTGAGCCCATTGCCGCCGCCACCACCATGTGCTGCCGCCATGTCAATCCACCTCATTGAGGGCCTTCCCCTCTTTCATTGACCCTCCACCTTCCCAAGCATGACATCCTTCTCCAGGGAATGGTCCCTACTGACAACATGACCAAACTAGGTGAGACGAAGTCTGACCATTCTCGCCTCCAAGGAGCATTCTGGCTGCACTTCCTCCAGGACATACCTGTTAGTTCTTTTAGCAGTCCATGGTACTTTCAGCATTCTTCGCCAGTACCACAGCTCAAAAGCATCAACTCTTCTTTGGTGTTCCTTATTCATTGTCCAGCTCTCACATGCATATGAGGTGATTGAAAATGCCATGCCTTGTGTCTGGCACACCTTAGTCCTTAAGGAGCCATCTTTGTTCTTCAGCACTTGAAAGAGGTCCTTTGCAGCCAATTTGCCCAGTGCTATACATCGTCTGATGTTCTGACTGCTGTTTCCCTTGGCATTGATTGTTGAACCAAGCAATGTGAACTCTGACAATTTCAATCTTCTTTTCATTTACTGTGATACTGCTCATTGGTCCAGTTGTGAGGCTTTCTGTTTTCTTTATATTGAGACATAATCCATACTGCAGACTGTATTCTTCAACCTTCATCAGTAAGTGCCTCAAGTCATCCTCACTTTCAGCAAGCAAAATTGTATCATCTGTGTATCTCAGGTTGTTAATGATTCTTCCTCCAATCCTGATACCACATTTTTCTTCATATAATCCGGCTTCTTGGATTATTTGCTCAGCATATAGATTGAATGAGTATGGGGAAAGGATACACCCCTGATGCACTCCCTTCCTGATTTTAAACCAGGTAGTGTCCCCTTGTTCCATTCGAAAGACAGCCTCCTGATCAAGGTACAGGTTCCTCCTGAGTAAAATCAAGTGCTCAGAAATTCCTATTCTTCTCAATGTGATCCATAATTTGTCATGATCCACACAATCAAATACCTTTGCATAGTCAATAAAACACAAGTAAACATTTTTGGGGTATTCTTTGCCTTGAGCCAAGATCCATCTGACATCAGCAATGCTATCCCTCATTCCACATCATCTTCTGAATCCAGCCTGCACCTCTGGAAGTTCTCTGTTAATATACTGCTGTGACCTTTTTAAATGATCTTCAGTAAGATTTTACTTGTGTGTGACTTTAATTTTATTGTTCGATAATTTCCACATTCTGTGTGTTCACTTTTCTTTGTTGAAACTGAAAGGTAAGTGGTTCAAACCCACTAGCCTCTCTCTGGGAGAAAGATGTGGCAGTCTGCTTCCAGAAAGATTAGACCCTTGAATATTTTATGGAAGTTTTACTTTGTCCTGTGAGGTAACTATGATTCAGAATTGATTGAATGGCAGTGGCTTCAGTTTGGTGCATATATCTCAAAACATTATATAAGCAATGATGTGGATCCTGGAAGAATAGGTTTGAATTTACCCAGGAAAACTAGAAGTGTAATTAAAAAGATAATATTTGTAGTATTCAAGAAGTTAAGCCCTAGACATAGTATGTTCACTTGACTAAGTTAAAGAGTAAGAGCTGGGCTAGTCTTTGCATATACAATTAGATAATGATATAAATAAATAGGAAAGCAGATTGGGAGAGAGTGTATAGACCCTTAATAATATAACAAATGTTAAAAAGTGATGAAAGGACCACCCATATTTGACTTCCAGCACCATTAAGTAGCAACCACTCATCTGTCCTTGCAGCCTTGTATGTTGCTCTAATGTTGAACAGGTTTTCACAGAGCTTCTAGAGTAGAACAGATTAGAAAGAAAGTTCAGTCAATCTACATCCAAAAAATCATCCATGAGAGTCCAATGGTTCATTATGGTTGACTATGCATAAGGTCTCCATGAGTTGAGGGACATCTTGCTGATAGCAAACAACAACAGCTATGTGTTGCATGGTTTATCTAAGACAAAGTCCTATAACAAAATAATGAAAGCAATATTCCCTTGAAGGAAGTATGGCTGTTTTATTATGTTGAAGTTTCTGTTTCATGTGTATGTTATTTCCTATATGTAGTTAGTCTTGGAGGAAGTGTAGCCAGAGTGCTCCACAGAAGCATGGATGGTGAGACATTTCCTCTCATATTTGTGTTGTGTTATCAAGAAGCACCTGGGGAAGGATACCATGCTTGGTAAAGTAGAGGGCCAATGAAAAAGAGGAAGGCACTCAATGTATAGACACAGAGGCTACAGCACTGGGCTTAAATACCACTTGACAGTGCATCATTTGTTGTACATGGGGTTTATGTGAATCAGAACCTTCTCATCAGCACATAACAACAAAATTAGCTAGCTTAAAAAAATATGGATCCAGGTAACTTTGTGGTTTAATTTTTCTCATTACACCAACAGTCTTTACTGCTGTAGTTGGTTTTCCCTTTCAGGCTCATGGTTTCTTTTGTGAAGGATAAATAAGTATAACAATTTATTTACTTTACCCATTCCATAGGTAAAAAGAGAGATGGTGTTCCCAAGACAAATGATAAAATACTGTCATGGAGTCAATTCCGATTCATAGTGACCCCCATTGGGTTTCCAAGGCAGTGCATTTTTTACGGAAGTAGATTGCCCAGTCTTCTTTCCACAGAGTGGTTAGTGGCTTTCAACCATCAACCTTCTGGTTGCCATTCAGATACCTTAGACACTGTGCTACCAGAGCTCCTAGTACGAAAAGTACTTAAGTAAAATTATGTATACACATTTAGTAATTGTTTATAATGGATTAGAGAGTTGATTAAAAGTAAGCAAAATACTGCAAAAAGATCTAAAGCGCAATATGTACACACACACACACACACACACAAAAGTCAATGGTGATCAATTTAAAAATTAATCAACAGACATGAATTTTTTGGAGGAAGAATTTTTTTTTTTTTTTCCTGTTGGGGACAGACATAAGCTATTTATCCTGGTAATTCTTTTTTTTTTTAATTGTGATTTGGGTGAAGATTTACAGAGCAAATTCACTTTCCATACAGCAGTTCACATACACTTTGTCTCATAACATTGACCACAGTTTACCACAATGCAACAGCTCTCCTCCCACCTCCTCCCCACAGTTACCTCTTCCCAGTGTCCATCCCTCCATGGGCTCCTGCCCCCTGAGCTGTCCCCCTGTGCATAAGCAGCTAAGGAAGAATTTTTTGAAAAACAAAAATATGCTTGTAGTAGAATTTGAGTATCTCCCCAAGATATGAGATTATGTGTATTGCCTGTTCTCTGAGGCTTTTTGTATCTGTGGATTTCCAAAGATAAAACTCTTTTTTAAGACTCTGTGACCTAAATTTGTCCTTTATACACTGCCTCTAAAAAAGAATCATAAGGCATTTTCAAGTCCTTAGACACAAACGTTTTGCAGTTGAACTTGAAATATCCTGATGTTAGTTATTAACTATAGTGTGAAAATTGATGTTAAATGAGGGGTGCTGGAGGATGCCATATGGCTAACCTATGGAAAAACAAGAGGGAAAAAAAAGTCAGCAAGTGAACTGCACGGACAAAATGAGTATGACCTGTGAAATCAGAGAAAATAATAGGCTTTTTATAAAGAAGCTACATTTGAAAAATACATTATACTGCTACATGGGGAAAAAAAAAGAGAGAGAGAGAGAGATGGTCAGCAAGCTTTTGGCAATTTCACAAAATAAATATATCTCTGTTTTAAAAGTTACATACATACCTTTTACAATATTGGGTACTTTATATATTTTTATTTTTGGTCAATTCTATCATGCTTCCTTTATGATACCAGTCGACCAACCAATACTCAGAACTTAACAGATACTTTTAGTACTTATGCACTAAGAACCAAGATAAATAATATAAAATCTCCAGAGAATGTTACTATTCATAATGGTTTAGTCTTTTATCCTGAATTTGAAAATACCTCTTAACATTTGGATTAAGCTAGGGAGAATCCTGAATATGGGTTCTATGTGTGATTAATAAAATTATAGTATATAGACATGCAGAATATTATTTATGTAGGAAAGATGATGTCACTTGTTTGACAAGAAAGAAAGAGAATGAGAAAATAAAAATCTAACTTCTTTAGTCAAAACTGGACTCAAGAAGGGAATTACACAATTCCTACTGCTGTTTATCCCGACAGCTGATAAACAAACTGTTGAATTTGCTACTTGCAAACATGATACTCTTTTCCTTCTTTTGCGTGCCTGAACTCTTGATTTGGAAAAAAAAAAAAAAGACAGGAAGAAGTCTACCCTGGTTAATACTAAGAAACAGAAGCATATAGATGTAGTTTTAATTTTTTTTTTTTTTCTCATACAAAACATCATAATCTTAATAAGGCCAAGTTAGTTATTCCTTGGTAGATAACAATGTATTTTACTTTTTTCTTCCTTTTTTTTGTTATATTACATTTGATTCTTTTGTTTGTTTGTTTTATTTAACCTACTAATTTTTATTACCCATGATTTTTCAATAAAATTTCAGACAGTTTTTTTTTTCTTTTAGATACATACATGTAAAATTAAACCACAGCTAGCTGATTAACAACTAATCCAGTCTATATATAACTTATTTTATTCTGATGCTTATTATGGGTATTTTCCTGCTAACAAAAATGTGGTGCTTTCAACTCACTGAGCAGCACCTTGAAAGAAAAACCTAGTCATGTTCTTTGATAAAAATCATGGCATCAGAAACGCTACGAGGCAGTTTTGCTGTCACATCGGGTCCCTATGAGTCAAAAATCACTAACAACAACAACCTCGCTACTGGTTTGCATTTAACTACCAAATAAATAACATTCCCGCCTTACCCTACTCAAACACTGCAATACCACAACACCTGCCATGCAATTAGTCAAATATTTTTTGTGTAGCCATTGATGATGCACAAGTTTCCACAAAAAATAATAAAGAATTAACAATACATGACTTTCACATTTAGCTTTCATATTTCTCATATAAAAATTCTTACCTTGCCTACATATTGTGTGTCTGTACCTGTGTACTCTTCCAACAAGAAGAACTGATTCCACATCCAACCCCGTTTGCTGCGACGTAACATTTTACCATTATCTTTTGTCAGATCCACTGTCCTTTTGCTTGGTAAATAATTGTTAGCTTTTTCTTGTAATGAAGTGGCATCAACTGTATGGAACATATAGGTCCAGACAAATAATGGTAGGCAATGGTAAGTCCTCATTATCTGCAGCTCCAACAAAATCAAATTCAATATATATTCTGTGTTCCCTGAGGAGGAGAGGGAGAAAAAAAATCAATTTATTAAGTTGTGTTGTAATTGCACATAACCTGTAAACTACAAAATTCTACCTATTTTTTTTTCAAATATAATAAGTAAATATACATCTACTAGCATGTATATATGACATACAGTAAACTATCATTAAAAATTCACATCACATAGGTAACGAAGGAGATGTATATATTTCAAGAAAATTAGAGAAGGAATTTAACAGTTGACTTTACAATTATCAAATCATAGCCATAAAATGAGAACATATTTTTTATTTAAAATATTAAATAGAAACAAAAATAACTCTACATTAACCAAAACAAATCCATGGCCATCAAGTCGATTCAGACTCACAGTGACACCCCCAGAGTAGAAATCTCCGTGGAGCAGCTGGTGGATTTGAACTGCCAATCTTCTGGTTAGCAGTGGTGCATTTAAGCACTGTGCCTCCAGGGCTCCTTAACTTTACAATACACCAGTTACTCTTCAGTGCTTATATTGGTGTGGTGCCCAAGGCATTTGACTGCTAACCAGAAGGCTGGAAGTTCAAACCCACCAGCCACTCCTTGGAAGGAAGGTTGGACAGTCTACTTTCATAGTGATACCGCCTCAGAAACCCAAGGAGGTGTTGCTATGAGTTGGATCCGACCCCACAGCTGTGCATATTGAGTGTTCTAAGGTCATGATGAATAAACATAGAACATTCATTGATACATCATGTTTTATATATAAGAACCTATAACTTCCAGACACACTGTTTTTTACTCACTATCTACCAATTTTTCAAATCTCATTTACTTATTTTGGTAATAGGTTGAGATGTTGCCAAAAAGCAAATTAAGTAATAACAAATACATTTTAGATTATGTTTTTGATAGGTAGTGCCATATCAATCCTTTACAGTTATGCAATATAAATATTATGTATATATATAACCCACTGCCATTGAGTCAATTCCCACGCACAGTGACCCTCATTGTGTTACTGAGGGGGTAAATCTTTACGGAAGCAAATTGCCCAGTCTTCTTTCCCAGGAGTGGTTGGTGGTTTTGACCCACCAGCCTTCTAGTTAACAGCCAAATGTCTTAGGCACTATACTAACAGAGCTCCTTATTTTGTATATACATATATCTATACCAACAGAGCTCGTTATTTTGTATATACATATATTTATATATTGTTGTTGTTGTTTGCCATCGAGTCGGCCCCGACTCATAGCGACCCCTCCTTGGGTTTCCGAGGCAGTATCATTACGGAAGTAGGATTGCCAAACCTTCCTTCCTAGGTGAGGCTGGTGGGTTTGAACCGCTAGCCTTCTGGTTAGCAGTGAAGTGCCTTAGGCACTATGCTACCAGAGCTCCTATATCTATATATAGATATATGTATATATAGGCATATAATAGGAGCTCTGGTAGCATAGTGCCTAAGGCACTTCACTGCTAACCAAGGCTAGCGGTTCAAACCCACCAGCCACTCCTCGGGAGGAAGATGGGGCAATCTACTTCCGTAGTGATACTGCCTCGGAAACCCAAGGAGGGGTCACTATGAGTCGGGTCTGACTAGACGGCAAACAACAACAACAACAGGCATATAATACATAGTTTGTTGTTGTAGAGAATACGCACAGTGAAATATACACTGATTCAACAATTCCAAAGTGTACCAATTAGTGACTGATTACATTCTCCGGGTTGTATAGCCATCCTACCCCTCTGTTTCTGAGTTATTTCTCCTGTTAACATTAATTCCCCGCTACCTAAGGTACATATCTAGTCTTTCAAATTGCTGTTGTCATTTTGGTCTCCTGTAGATAATTATTAAAAATGCTTTATAGGTGATAGCTATTTTATTTTCAACCAACATTTGAGTATGCAACGTGAGGAGCTTAGGAGCACGTGATCATAAATGGAAAAATTTCTTTGGCTTACACATGTACCCTGGGTGCTCTGGTGGCAGTAGTGCCTAAGGCATTTGACTGCTAACCAGGAGGCTGGTGGGTCAAAACCACCAACCACTCCTCAGAAGGAAGACTGAGTGATCTACTTCCATAGAGATACCACCTCGGAAACCCAACAAAGGGTTGCTATGAGTCAAATTGATTCAATGGCAGTGAGGCTTTTTTTTTTTTTTTTAATATATACCCTACAAATGAGCTCTGCTGGTGCAGCCTTGGCTGCTTACCAAAAGGCCAGTACTTTAAAGCCAGCAGCTGTTGAGTTGGAGAAAGTTGTGGCAGTGAGTGAGCTTCCCTAAAGATTCATAGCCTAGGAAATCCTGTGGGGCATATCTACTCTGACTTACAGTATCACTATGAGTTGGAATAGACGTTACATCAGTGTTTTTGTTTTCCTGATACAAAAAAAAAAAAAAAAATTCACTGCCATTGAGTCAGATCCAACTCATAGCAACCCCTCCTTGAGTTTCTGAGGCAGTATCACTATGGAGGTAGATTGTCCAATCTTCTTGCCCAGGAGTGGCTGGTGGGTTTGAACCCCCAGCCTTCTGGTTAGCAGTCAAATGCTTTAGGCACTACACTACCAGAGTACCCTTATTTCCAAATTTATTATTAAAAAATACCACTATATTATACACATATATGGCCAAGAACACACATAATTGGGAGTGAAAGAAAACAGAAAGCAATTTCATTGCTTCATTGGTTTCTGACTCCAAAATTGTAAAATATTAGTTGATGGTAATTTTTCTTAAAGGAGCCCTGGTGTTACAGTGGCTAAGCATTGAGGTGTTAAACAAATGTCAGTAGTGGAAATCCACCAGCCACCCTGAAGGAGGAAAATGTGCCTACCTGCTTCCATAGCAATTGTTGTTGTTAAGCACTCTTCAGTTGGCACTGACACATTGAGACATTACGTGCAACAGAAGGAAACACTACCTAGTACTGCACCATCCTCACCATGCCTGCTAGGCTCGAGCCCATCACTGCAGCCACTATGTCACGTGATCTCATTGAGGGATTTCCCCTTTCCCCTGACCCTCTACTAAGCATGATATCCTTCTCCAGGAACTGGTCCCTTCTGACAACATGGCCAGTGTGGATGACAAAACGTCAGGCCATTCCTGTTTCTAAGGGCATTCAGGCTGCACTTCTCCCAAGACACATATGCTATTCTTCTGCCAGTCCACGGTAATTTCAGTATTTTTTGCCAACACAGCAATTCAAAGATATCAACTCCTCTTTGGTCTTCCTTCCTCATTGTCCAACTTTCACATGCATATAAGGTGATTGAAAATATCACGCCTTGAGTTAGGAGCACCTTAGGCCTCAAAGTCACATCTTTACTCCTTAACACTTTAAAAGAGTTCTTTGAAGAAGATTTGCCCAGTGAAATATGATGCCTGATTTCTTGACTACTGCTTCTGTCATTGTTGATAATGTATCCAAGTAATGACATCCATGACATCTTTTATCTTTTCTCCATTTATAGTGATGTTACTTATTGGCCCAGTGGTGAGTATTTTTGTTTTCTTTATTTTGAGGTGTGATCCACACTGAAGACTGTTGTCTTTGATCTTCATCAGTAAGTGCTTCAAGTTATCATCATTTTCAGCAAGCAAGTTTGGGTCATCTACCTACCACAGGTTGTTAATGAGTCTTCCTCTAATCCTCTAATCCTCTAATTCTTCTAAATATAGTCCAGCCTCTCAGATTATTTGCTCAGCATATAGATTGAATAACTGTGGTTGTTATGGTTACCTAGTGCTGCTCTGATGAGAAATATACCACAAATTGGATGGCCTTAACAAACAGGAGTTTATTCTTAAAATCTGGAGACTTTAAATCCACGTTCAAAGTGCCAGGCTATAGGGGCTGGGTGAAAGCCCCTCAACCTTGGGGTCCAGCTTTGCCTCCTGCTCCTGGGCCACTGGAGCTAGAGGCTTTTCTTCACTCAGACAGCTGCTGAGGCTGAGAAGCCCCAAGGTTGACAAGGAAAAGGGCATAGTCCCGATGTTACCACACAGCAGGCCATTGACTTAAGTCCACTGTAAGTCCCAAGGTCGGGAGAGCATAGCAGGCTGCTGAGCAATGACACAGCTGCATGCAATGTCCAAGTGTGCCAAAGGTTAGACACAATTCCCAAAGCTTCTCCTTAAATACAGGAAGCAGACCACATTCCCAAAGGCAGCTAATCAGCTGCTTGTGGTAGATCCCACCATGGAGCTGATTGCCAGTCTCATCATGGGGAATAACTGCCACCAGCTGCCCAGCCACTCAACCAGGCCCAGCCAAGTTGACACACAAACATAACTACCACAATGGTGAAAGGATACAACCTTTATGCATGTTTTTTTTTCTGATTTTAAACCATGCAGTATCTTCTTGTTATGTTTGAAGATAGCCTCTTGGTCTGTGTATAGGTCCTTCATGAGCACATTAAGTGTTCTGAAATATCCCTTTTTTGCAAAGTTATCCATAATTTGTTATGATCCACACTTTATAATGTCTTTGCATAATCGATAAAACACAGGTAAACATCTTTCTGGCATTCTGGTATTCCATAAAGTTTACAGTTTTGGAACCTTGTGAGGTCATTCTACCCTGTTTTATAGGATTTCTATGAGTTAGTGTTGACTCAACAGCAATGAGTTTGATTTGGTTTGGATTCAATTGTTCTTTACCAGGAATTTATATGGTTCCTAGTAATATTACATACTATGTAATGGTTTGTAAATTATACCAATACAACAAATATACAACTAAGAGTAAAATTTAGAAACTGAAATGTCAAATAGCATTTAGATAATAGGAAAAAAAAATATTCAAGTGGCTACTTGCCCCACATTGTGTTGATTGGTGATGATGTAAAATAAATAGAGAACCTCACAGACTGCTTTTGTCTTACTTTGCTAAATTGGAATACATTCCTTAGCTAACCATTCTGGTTATCTTGGTTTCTTCTCCCCAGAGTTTTTCTTGGTCGTTGTCTTTGCTAATCATGTGTGGCATGTAGGCCTCTGAACAGAAAAGGATATTGTATTATATGGAGCCAGACACTTAGGAAGGGATTAAGACTCTTGTTATTAGGTGCCTTTGAGTCTCTTCCAACTCTCAACCACTCTGTACAATAGAACAAAAACTGTCCAGTCCTGTGACATCTGTAAAATTGTTACTACTTTTTTATTATTTTTATTGTGATTTGGGTGAACATTTACACAGCAAATTTATTGTCCATCCAGCAGTTCAAACACATTTTGTCCCATGACATTGACTGCATTTCCCCACAATGTAACAATTCTCTTCCCATTTCCTTCCCATAGTTATCTCTTCCCTGTGTCTTTCCCTCTCATGCACTCCAACCTCCTAAGCTGTTTCCCTGTGCAAACCCTGCCCTCCAACGGAGAAAATGTTGAAGTTGTCAAAGACATCATATTGTTTTATTCCACAATAGACGCCAATGAAAAAGTTATCAGTTGACATATAGCACTGTGCAAGTCAGATGCAAAGGACCTATTTCAAGTGCTGAAGAACTAATATGTCTCCTTGAGGGCTAAGGTGTGCCTGACATAACCCATCCTGTTTTCAATCTCCTTATATGTATATAAGAGCTGGACAATGAATAAGGAAGTCCAAAAAAGAATTGATACTTTTGAACTGTGGTGTTGGTGAAGAATGCTGAAACTACCATGCACTGATAAAAGAACTAAGAAATCTGTCCTTGGAGGCAGTACAGCCAGAATGCTCCTTGGAAGTGAAAGTGTCCAGACTTTGTCTCAATTACTTTGGTCATTTTATCAGAAGGGACCATTCCTTAAAGAAGGATGTAATGCTTGATAAGGTGAATGGCCTACAAAAGAGGGGAAGGCCCTCAACAAGATGGATTCATACAGTGGCTGGGGCAATGGGCTCAAGTATAGCAAGGATTGTGGAGCCAGTGAGAGACCGGGTGGTGTTTCCTTATGTGCATAAGTCACTACGAGTCGAGATGTCTTGATGGCACCTAACAACAACAACAACAATGATATGAGATTTACATTTTTTTTTTCGTTCAAGATATGTAAACAATATGTGGGAATGAGCACCTACTTTTCTTAATATTGGGCTATGTGGATTCTATCTATGTGTTAGATCTCATTTCCCAGAAGGAAACACTGAGGGAAAGTTTCATGTATAAGATCTTGATTAAATAATTGCTCCCACATAAGGAAGTGGGGAATAAAATAAGGAAAGAACACCGAAGGGAAGTAGCCAAACAATGATATGTTAGGCAAAATCCTAAGCACAGTATGGTTTTGTAGGGGAGCTCTGGTATTCAAATATCATCTGGGTTTTTACATATGTTGACCTGCTAAGCATTGGCTAAGGGCTTCTTCTGGTGGGAGGACTGTTATAAATTTAAAGGCACATTAGACTCCCTATGCATAAAGACAAAATGGTTCTAGGAGCCAAGAGAAGTGCTCTAAGAGAGCTACAGATGCTGGACCTCAGAAGTAAAAGAACAAATTATAGTGTATGTGGTGTGTGTGTGTGTGTGTGTGTGCAAATGTGCATGTCTGTGGCCACAATAAATGTTCAAAGTGAATCTGACCAATGTATCATTGTCCACTTCAAACCACTTCACTTTATGACAGCATCAACTCTTATTGGTCTATGTAGCTACCTTCTAATTTGCTTGGCATACATGTATCTACATGATGTAAATGTTCACCCAATATGCCTGTCTATTGTTTGGCTGGAAGCCACAATTATGTTTAAGCCCATTTTTGCAGCCACTGTGTCAATGAATCTTGTTAAGGGTCTTCCTTATTTATTTATTTATTTATTTTTTGCTGACCCTTTACTTTACCAAGCATGATGTCCTTCTCTCCTGATAACAAGTCCAAAGTACTTGAGACAAATTCTCACCATCTTCCTTTCTAAAGAGCATTGTGCTTGTACTTCTTCCAAGACATGTTTCTTTGTCCTTCTGGCAGCCCAAGATACAGTCACTATTCTTCACCAACACCATAATTCAAATGAATTGATTATTTTTCCACCTTCTTTATTCATTGTTCAGCTATCACATGCATATGAGGCATTTAAAAATACCATAGCTTTAGTAAGGAATGGCTTAATCTTTAAGGTGACATGTTTGCTCTTTTAATACTTTTAAAGAGGTCTTTTGCAGTAGATATAATCAGTGCAATATGTTGCTTGCTTTTTGACTGCTGCTTCCATGGTCATTGATACTGGACCCAAGGAAAATGAAATTCTTGAGAACTTCAATATTTTCTCCTTTTAACATGATACAGCTTCTATTAATCACCTTTATATTAATAAACAATACTTATTGCGTTACTTGCTATCTGTGTTCTAGGTACTGTGGTAAGTTATTTTTGTTTATTTTTCCTCAAAACATTGTTTCTTTAACTCTCTCTATAGCAGTATTAGAAAGAAGATATAACTCCATTAATGAGAAAGGCAAACTCAGGCTGTGCTTATTGAAGTAATGTTATGATATCACAGAGTTAAAAGTGGGAATCAACAGCCATCTGTCAGTCTGTCATACTCTGCTGGTTTGCCTGTTGTTATTATGCTTAAAGGTGACCCAACAGAATGCAGAAATTATAAAACAATATCCTTAATATCACATCCAAGTAATATTTTGCTGAAGATAATTCAAAAATGGTTGCAGCAGTACATAGACAGAGAACTGCCAAAAATTTAGGCCAGAATCACAAGAGGATGTGAAATGAGAGATATCATTGCTGATATCAGATGGATTTTGACTGAAAGCAGAAAAAAACAGAAAGATGTTTATCTGTGTTTTATTGATTATGCAAAGGCAATTGATTGTAGGTCATGACAGATTAGATAGAATTACAAAGAATGGGAATTCCAGAACACTTAATTGTGCTCATGAGAAACTTGTGCATAGACCAAGAGGTAGTCATTTGAACAGAACAAGGGGATACAGTTTGGTTTAAAATCAAGAAAGCTATTTACCAGGGTTGTATCCTTTCAGAATACTTATTCAATCTCTCGATGAGCAAATAATCCAAGAAACTGGACTATATAAAGAAGAATGCAACATCATGATTGGAGGAAGACTCATTAACAAACTGCAATGTGCAGATGATATAACTTTGCTTGTTGGAAGCAAAGAAGACGGGAAGAATTTATTGAAGATCAAACACTACAGACCTCAGTATGGATTACGCTTCAACATAAAGAAAATAAAGCTCTTCACAATTGAACCAGTAAGCAACATCATGATAAATGGAGAAAAGTTTAATGTTATCAGGAATCTCTATTTACTATTATTCTCAATCAATGCCCGTGGAAGCAGCAGCTATGAAATCAAATGAAGTTTTTGTTGTTGTTGTTGTTGTTTTTTTTTTTTTTTGGGGGGGGGGCAGAAGCTCCTGCAAAAGACCTCTTTAAAGTAATAAAGAGTTAAGGTTTCACTTTGAAAACTACGACATGTCTTACCTAAGCCATGATATTTTCAATAGCCTCATATGCATGTGAAAACTGTATAATAAATATGGAAGACCTAATAATTGATGCATTTGAAGTGTGGTGTTGGTGAGGAATATTACAAATACTATGAGCTGCCAGAAGAAGAACAAATCCATCTTAGAAGTACATCTGGAATGCTCCTTAGAATTGAGAATAGCTGGACTTCTCTCATACTCTATTCATGTTATCAGAAAGGATTAGTCCCTGGAGAAAGATACCCTGCTTAGTAAAATAGAAGGTCAGCAAAACAAGGGAAGATCCTCAATGGGACGGATTTACACATTAGCTGCAGTGATGGACTCAAGCATATCAACAATTGTAGGAATGGTGCAGGACCGGTAGTGTTTTGTTCGGCTTAATCTGGGGTTGCTATGAATCAGAACCAACTCAGTGAAACCTAACAACAACATGATGTTGAAAGCTACGCCTTCTGTATTCCAAATACCAACTGGGTCACCCATGGTGGACAGATTTCAGTGGAGCTTCCAGACTAAGACTGTCTAGGAAAAGGAACTAGAGATCTACTTTTGAAAATTAGCCACTGCAAAGCTTATGGATCATAACAGAATATTATCGGATATAATACTGGGAACTCTGGTGACATAGTGCCCAACCAGAAGGCTGGCAGTTCAAACCCACCAGCCACTCTTCAGAAGGAAGGTTGCACAATCTACTTCCATAGAAATATTGCCTTGGAAACCCAAGAAGGTGTCCCTATGAGTTGGATCCAACTCAACAGCAGTGAGATACTACTGGAAGATGGATACACTAGTTTGGAAGGTGAGATGCAATACTCACAACAATGGGCTCAAACATATCACCAATCATGAAGATGGAACTTGATTGGACAATATTTTGTTCTGTTATGCTTAAAGTAGCCATGTGTCAGAACCAAATCTACAGCAACTAATAATAACAAGTAGGGGAAGAGGATTTGAATTCTGTTTGACTAATATCACAGCTTCTGATGTTAACTGTATTGCTACCAGGTAACACTGCTCCATGTGTATCCAGTTAAAAGCCTCTTTCATGTACCTCAAACACTTCCCTAATGCAGGGCCTTTGCCTTTAATTATAATCTAAATTGGATCACTATTATCTAGATCATCCGTAACTATCTTCAGGTTGATTATTATTTTACTCATTTTCCATATAGATATACATACAACATAGGATATATAAAGAAAAATATCCTTGACAGTCTTAAAGATTTCCCTGAAAACCTTTCAAGATAAAATTCACCTCCAGTTCAATAGCCATCGCTTTATATAATCACTTCCACTTATTTCCTTCACTTTAATTGTTGTTGTTGTTGTTGTTATGTGCCATAGAGTCAGACCCGAGTCATAGCGACCCTTCCTTGGGTTTCTGAGGCAGTATCACTATGAAAGTAGATCACCCCATCTTCCTTCCGAGGAGTGGCTGGTGGGTTTGAACTGTCAGCCTTCTGGATAGCAGTCAAGTGTCTTAGCCACTATGCTACCAGAGCACCCTCACTTTAATTAACAGAATTTTAACTAACTATTTCACGTGTTGGTTTATATACTGTTTAGCTGTTTTCCTGAGTCAGAACATAAGTTTCATGCTTGTAAGGTTTTTTTTTTTATAAATCTCTGTGACTTGCATAGGACCGTGATTGAGACATAGTCAGTGCTTACTATGTAATTATGAAATTAATTGGCAAACTGGTTAGTGTCTAAGCTAGATAATGCTCAATGTGAGCCTAAGGTCACATATGAGATTGATTCAATATTCCATTACATAAACAAGTTAATAGAGGTATTGAAAAGAATTGAACTAGAAGAAAATACGCAAGTCTTTTGAATTTTTTTTTTTTTGTAATGGAATATCCAGTGAAGTGAGAGTAATATTCATAAAAATGTGTAAAATGAAATTATGTAAAAATTTAACAATATGAAAATAATACAGAACATATTTTTAGGAACTTTGAAAGTCTTTAATTAAATACCATCTTTATTTTCTTTATAATTCTTGGCACAATTTCTTTAGCATTTAAGTGATATTAACAGAACTCTCCTGTGATCAATTTAACACCTGTAAACTCATCTGTTCATAGACAAAGTAAGTTTTTTAAAAGACATTTCTTGCATTTGATTTTAAATAAGCAAGCTCATATCCCATGGGATTTATTAAAAATTCTTCATATACTTTATTGCCTCAATGGTAAAAAGTTGATTACTAAATTTTCCATGCCTAATTATCTCTATCAGCCTTAAGTGCTCTGCCTTTTAAACACATTTTTGTTGATAAATAAATACCATCAAATGCATTATAAAGTACAATATTTTAAATTTGGTTTTACTTTGATTTTGTAATCAGGGAATTCACTTGAATCTTGTTCATTTTAAAAACAGAAAATCGTTTTGTTATTATTCCCTTGTTCTCTTAATTATTTTCAATTGCATTTGAGAGAGATGTCTGTTGGAAATTTGTGAAAAAACAAAAAATGTGCACTATTATAATGAATTGTAGAATGTTACAGCATAAAAATCTGCATCAAATTTAAAAGTACCAGTGTTTCTTATCCCTATCTCTACTTGTATATTTAACTCAGATAAGACATTTTAATGATTCTAATCTCATTTCATCACTTATCTGTCAGTTTGTCCTACTGTTGTGGCTTGCATGATGGGAAGGTGGAGGCTATGCCACTGGTATTTCAAATACAAGCAGGGTCATCCATGGTGGACTGGTTTCAGCAGAGCTTCCAGATGAAGACAAACAGGGAAGGACAAGGTCATCCACTTCTGAAAAAAATGGCTACTGAAAACCTTGTGAATAGCAGTGAATTAGGGTCTGATATATCACTGGAAAAATGTATGAACAGCTGTGAAACATTGTTTGATACAGTGCTTGCAGATGAGCCCCTCAGGTTGTAAGGCACACAGAATATGACTGCAGAAGAGCTGTCTCCTCAAAATGAAGCCAAGTGTAATGACATGGATGTAGTAAAGCTTTGGGGCCTTCATTTGCTTATGGGGCATGACTCAAAATTGGATAAAACAGCTGTAAACATCCATTAAGGATAAGAAAGTGGAATGTACAAATTATGAATGTAGGAAAACTGAAAGTTGTCAAAAATGAAAAGAAACACATAAAGATCAATATCCTATGCATTGTTGTTGTTGTTGTTGTTATGTGCCGTCGAGTCGGCCCCGACTCATAGCGACCCCTTCTTGGGTTTCCGAGGCAGTATCACTACGGAAGTAGGATTGCCCAACCTTCCTTCCGAGGAGTGGCTGGTGGATTTGAACTGCCAGCCGTCTGGTTAGCAGGCAAGTGTCTTAGCCACTATGCTACCAGAGCATTAGTGTACTGAAATGGACTGATTCTGGCCATTTTGAATCAGACAGTCTTATGGTCAACTAAGGTATTTTCAGTCACCTCACATGCATGTGAGAGTTGGACAATGAATAAGGAAAACTGAAGAAGAGTTGATGCTTTTGAGTTTTGGTGCCAGCAAAGAATGATGACTGTATTGTGGACTGCTAAAAGAACTAACAGATCTGTCCTGGAAAAGTGCAGCCAGAATGCTCCTTGGAAGTGAGGATGGCCAGACTTGGTCTGACCTACTTTGGTCATGTTGTCAGAAGGGACCCTTCCCCGGAGCAGGATGTCATGTTTGGTAAGGTGGAGGGTTGATAAAAGAGGGGAAGGCCCTCAACGAGATGGACTGACACAGTGGTTGTGGCGATGGCCTCAAGTAGAGCAAGGATCGTGGAGCTGGTGGAGAACCAGGCATTGTTTTGTTCTGCTGTGCATAGGGTCTCCATGAGTCAGAGATGGCTCGATGGCACCTAACAACAACACAATGGCTGACGATTGTAGGAATGACAAATTGATGAGTAATGGTATCTTACTCATTTTTACAAAGAACATTTCAAGATATATCCTGTAGTTCATTGCTGTCAGTGATAGGACAATCAATATCCATAGGCCTTCAAGGATGATCAGTTAATACAACTACTGTTCAAATTTACATAGCAACTACCAAAGCAAAACATGAGGAAGATTTTTACCAAATTCTGCTGTCTGACATTGACCAAACATACAATCAAAATATATTGATAATTACTGGTGAATGGAATGTGAAGGGTTGTGTGGTGGTTATGTTTGTGTGTCAACTTGACTGGGCCTGGTTGAGTGGCTGGGCAGCTGTTGGTACTTATTCCCCATGATGAGACTGGCAATCAACTACATGGTGGGATCTCCCACAGGCAGCTGAGGAGCTGCCTTCGGGATGTGGTCTGCTTCCTGAATATAAGCAGAAGCCTTGTGAATGGTCTCTAGTTTATGGCACGCTTGGACCCTGCATGTAGCCGTGTCATTGTTCAGCAGCCTGCCATGCTCTGCCAACCTGGGACTTACACTGGACTTAAATTAATGGCCTGCCATGTGGTTTGGTATCATTGGGACTGTGCCATTTTATTTGTTGGCCTTGGGCTTGTAGCCTCAACAGCCAGTAGCTGTCTGAGTGAAGAAAAGCCTCTAGTTTCAGTGGGCTGGGAGCAAGAGGCAGAGCTGAAGCCTAAGGTCGAGGGGCTTTTACACAGCCCCTAGAGCCTGGCACTTTGAACTTGGACTTAAAGCCTCCAAATTGAAAGAATAAACCCCTGTTTGTTAAGGCCATTCCATTTGTGGTATATTCTTGTCAGAGCAGCACTAGGCAACCAAAACAGGTAGAAACAAAGAAGAAGCTTCAGTAGTTGGAAAGTACAGCCTTTATGATACAAATGATACCAGAGATCGCATGATAGAATTTTGCAAGACCAATGACTTACTCTTTGCAAATACCTTTGTTCCCAGCATGTTGTTGTTGTTGTTAGGTGCTGTCAAGTCAGCTCTGAAGTTTACTGACCCATTGAATACAGAAAGACTCCTTGAACACGGAACGAAACATTGCCTGGCTGTGTGTCATTATCACAATCCTTGCTATGCTGGAGCCCATCGTTGCATGCCCTGTATCAATCCATCTTTTGAGGGTCTTTCCATTTTTCCTTGACCCTCCACTTTACCAAGCATGATATCATTCTCCAGAAGTAGTTTTTTGACCAAACTAAATGAGATGAAGTCTTGTCATTCTCACTTCTAAGAAGCATTCTGGTTTTCTTTTCAGGACAGATTTGTGTTTTTCTGGCAGTCCATAGTATTTTCAGTATTCTTCACAAACACAGAAGGAACTCTGTTGGCCTAGTGTCTAAGACATTTGGCTGCTAACCAAAATGCTGGCAGTTCAAACCCACCAGTCATTCTGTGGAAGGAAGACTGGACAATCTACTTCTCTAAAGATTGACCACCTCAGAAACCCAAAGGGGGTTGCTACGAGTCAGAATCAACTTGATGGCAGTGAGGTTTTTGTTTGTTTGTTCCGAATTTCATAAACACCACAATTTAGTCATCAATTCCTCATTGGTCTCCCTTATTCATTTTCCAGTTTTCACATGCTTATGACATGACTAAAAACACCATAGCTTGGGTTAGTTGCCCCTGACTTTTCAAAGTGACATCTTTGCTATTCAAAACTTTAAAGTGGTCTTTTTCAACATATTTGTACAGTGTGATATGATGTCTGATTTCTTGACTGCTGCTTCCATGGGTGTTTATTGTGAATCCAAGTAAAATTAAATCCCTGTCAATTTAAATCATCATTTCTCTATTCATTGTGGTGTTGTTTATTGGTCCAGGTGTGAGGATTTTTGTTTTCTTTATATTCTTTTGATTATCTTCACCTTCAACTTGAACTTGCATATGATAAATTGATGTTCTGTTTCACCATTAGCTCCTGGCTTTGTTTTGACTGATGATATTGTACTTCTCTATTGCCTCTTTCCATAGATGTAGTTGATTTGATTAATGTGTATTCCATCTGGCAAGGTACCTGTGAATAGCCACCATTTATGTTGTTACAAAAAGGTATTCACATGAATAACTCATTGTTCTTGCACAATTCTATCATGTGATCTCCAGCATTGTTTCTATTGCCAAGGACATATTTTCCACCTTCCAATGATTCTTCTTTGTTTCCAACTTTCTCACTTCAGTCATCAGTAATTATCAATATGTAAGCAACCAAAAAAAAAAAAAAAAAAACCTGACAAATGGTGGTTCAACACTGTAAGTGGCAACTATAGACATGGATATCATAAGATAGAGTACACAGATATGAAATTGACTATATCTATGGAAAAAGAAGATAAAGTGGCTCAATATCATTGGGTCAAACAAGGCCAGGAGCTGATTGTGGAACAAACCATCAATTGCTCATATGCAAGTTCAGGATGAAGGTGAAGAAAATTAAAAGAAGCCTTCAAGAGCCAACATATAACATTGAGTATATCCCACATGAAGTTAGAGACTATCTAAAGAATAGATTTGAAACACTGAACACCAGTGATGGAAGTCCAGACGAGTTGTGGGATCACATGAAGAACAACATATGCAAAGAAAACAAAAGGTCATTAAAATAAACACAAAAGGAAGAAAATACCAAAATGGATATCAGAAGAGTCTCTGAAACTTGTTCTTGAATGGAGAGAATCTAAAGCAGAAGGAAGAAATGTTCAAATGAAAAATATGAACAGAGTATTTCAAAGGGTGGTTAGAGAAGGCTAGAAATCTACAAAGACATATAATTAGAAATGCAACAGGAAGAACACACTCAGAATTTCTCAAGCTGAAAGAATTGAAGACAAAAAATTAAGCTTTAACTTGCAATATTAAAGGATGCTATGGGCAAAATACTGGATGATGCATAAAGCATCAAAAGAAGATTGAATGAACACACAGAGTCACTGTAACTGTAAGGTTTAGTCAATGTTCAAACATTTCAGTGGGTAGCATACGATTGAGAACCAATGGTATTTAAGAAATAGGTCCAAGCTGCACTGAAGGAAGTGGTGAAAAACAGAGCTCCAAGTACTGAGAGACTACCCATTATTGAGATGTTTAAAAAATTGGATGAAGCTCTGGAGGCATTAAATCATTTATGTCAGGGAATTTGGAAGACAGCTACTTGGCCAACTGACTGCAAGAAGTCCCTATTTGTGCCCATTGCAAAGAAAGGTGATACAACAGAAACTGGAGATTATTGAACAATATCATTAATATTACATGCAAGTAAAATATTGCTAAAGATAATTTTAAAATATTGTTGTAGTAGTATATTCACAGGGAATTTCCAGAAATGCAAGCTGGATTCAGAAGAGGATGTCTAACAAGGGATATCATTGCTGATGTCAGGTAGATCTTAGCCAAAAAAAAAAAGAATACCAGAATGATGTTTACCTGTGTTTTAATTACTATGCAAATGGACTGTGTGGATCATAACAAATTATGGATAACTTTGTGAAGATTGGAAATTACAGCACACTGAATTGTGCTCATGATGAAACTGTACAAAGACCAGGAGGGTGGCATTCAAACAGAACAAGGAAATACTGCATGGTTTTTAAAAAAGAAGGGTGTGTGTCAAGTTTGTAGCTATTCATCATAATTGTTTAATATGTAAGGTGATCCAATAACTCTAGATGCTGGACTGTATGAAGAAGAACATGGCATAAGGATTGAAGGAAGACTCGTCAACAACCTGTAACATGTGTGTGACACCACCATTTTTGCTGAAAGTGAAGAGGGATTGAAACACTTACTGATAAAGATCAAAGATTACAGTCTTCAGTATAGATTACTCCTCAATATAAAAAAAATAAAGAAAGAAAAATTCTCATAACTGGACCAATAAGCAACATAATAAATGGAGAAAAGATTGAAGTTGTTAGGGTTGTCATTTTATTTAGGTCCACAATCAACTCCCATGGAAGAATCAGTCAAGAAATCAAACGTCAGGGAAACACGGTGTAAAAGACCTCTTTTAAATTTTGAAGGGCAAAGTTGTCACTTTGAGGACTAATGTGCCTAACCACGGCCATGTTGTTTTGTTTTGTTTTGTTTTGTTTTCAGTCATATCATATATGCATGAGCAAGCTGGACAATGAATAAGGAAGAATGAAGAAGAATTGATACCTTTGACTTACAGTGTTGGTAGAATACTGAAAATACTATGCACTGCCAGAAGAACAAATCTGTCCTGGATGAATTGCAAGTAGAATGCTCCTTAGAAATGAAAATAGCCAGACTTTGTCTCACATGCTTTGATCATGGGTCATGTAGTTTGAAGGGACCATTTCCTAGAGAAAGATATTATACTTGGTGAAGTAGAGGATCATCAGAAAAGGGGAAGACCTTCAACAAGATGGATTGACACGGTAGCTGTGATGATCAGCTCAGGTGTAGCAGGGATTATGAGTATGGCACAAGACTGTGTAGTTTTTACTTCTGTTGTACATAGGGTTCCTATGAGTTGGAATCCACTCAAGGGCATCTAACAACAACAATCTTGTTGCTATGGCAACATTTCTCAGATGAAATGTATGTATAGCACATAAATGTATGTGATTATGAATTTCTACACAAATAAGAGTAACATTAAAAAAATACCATAGAGTGATTATGAAAATACCTTGCAGAGATCTTATGGTTCACACACACACACACAAACATATGAAGATATGAAGTACTGTGCACTTTGTGTAAACAAATGAAAATTAAACTATGGGATATGGTGATATAACTTAAATTATTTTTCAGATTAGAAGTCTGAGGCTTGGCAAGACAAAGCAAATCAGTAATAATCATCTGTCTATTTTATAGTTTTGGCAAAAATCAAACATGTTTTTTCAGTCCTTGACAAGTGACTTTGCAGCATACTATTGAATTTCTAATATTAGTTGGCAAGACAATTCTGCAAGCTTATTTAGATAAATAATACATACATAATGTACAAATCTTGCAATATAAGGAGACACTAAATGTACATGTTACATAATCAAGGAAATATTTGAGCATATATACTTTATCATGGGAGCTCTGGTAGTATAGTGGCTAAGGCACTTGACTGCTAACCAGAAGACTGGCAGTTTAAACCTACCAGCAACTCCTCAGAAGGAAGATGGGGCAATCTACTTCCTTAGTGATACTGCCTCCGAAACCCAAGAAGGGGTCTCTATGAGTTGGGTCCGACTCGATGGCACATAACAAAAACAACAACAATATACTTTATCATATGTATTGTTAATAGTAATTGCTAATTATTTAATATATTTGTTGTATAAAGCTCCAGGAACTGACATAATACCCACTGAGATGTTTCAACAAATGGTTGCAGCACTAGAGGCACTCACTCT
This sequence comes from Orycteropus afer afer, assembly GCF_000298275.1. Taxonomy (NCBI): domain Eukaryota; kingdom Metazoa; phylum Chordata; class Mammalia; order Tubulidentata; family Orycteropodidae; genus Orycteropus; species Orycteropus afer. Next base: position 436,205 of record NW_006922436.1, read on the forward strand.
TTAAAACCAAGAAATTTTTAAGACAGTTTCTTGGGCAACCGACTGGAAAAGACCCATATTTGTTCCAATTCCCAAAAAAGTTTATCTAACAGAGTGAAAAAATTTTCAAACAACATCATTAATATCACATGCAAAGAAAATGCTGTTGAAGATATTTCTAAGGAACAGTTGCAGCAGTACATAGACAAGGAACAGCCAGAAATTCAAGCTGGATTGAGAAGAGAATGTGGAACAAGAGACATCATTGATGATGTCAGATGGATCTTGGCTGAAAGCAAAGAATATTAGATATTTACCTGTGCTTTGAAGCTCTGGTAGCATAGTGGCTAAAGGCACTTGACTGCTAACGAGAAGGCTGGCAATTCAAACCCACTAGCGACTCCTCAGAAGGAAGATGGGGCAATCTACTTCCATAGTGATACTGCCTCAGAAACCAAAGGGGGGGGGGTCGCTATGAGTCGAGTCTGACAACAACAACAGCAACACCTGTGCTTTAATGATTATGCAAAGACATTCAACTCTGTAGACAATAACAAACTACAGATAATATTTGGAAGGATGGGAATTCTCAGACATTTAACTGTGCTCATGAAGATCCTGTATATTGATTGAGAGGCAGTGATTAAAATAGAGAAAGGCATACTGCATATTTAAAATCAGGAAAAGTGTGCATCAGGTTGTATCATTTCATGATACTTATTGAATCTGTATGCTGAGAAAATAATCCAATAAGCTGAAGGATAAGAAGAAGAACATGGCATCAAGATTGGAGGAAGTCACATTAACCCCCTGCAATATTCAGATGGCACAACCTTGCTTACTGAAAGTGAAGAAGCTATGAAGTACTTACCGATGAAGATCAAAGAGTACAATCTTTAGTTTGGGCTACACCTTAACATTAAGAAAACAAAAATCTTCACAAATAGACCAAAAAGTAACATCATGATAAATGGAGAAAAGGTTACTGTTGAGGATTTCATTTTAATTGGATCCACAATCACTACCCATGGCAGGAACAGTCCAGAAATCAAAGGACATATCTATCGTATGGGAACATCTGCTGCAAAAGATCTCTTTAAAGTGCTAAAGAGTAAAGATTTCACTTTGAATACTAGGGACCCCTGACTCAAACCACGCTATTTCCAATCACATTACATAAACACAAGAGCAGATAAAGCAGAAGGAAGACAGCAGAATTGACGTATTTGAATTGTGTTGACAAAGAATCTCAAATATACCATAAACTGCTAGAAGAACAAACAGATATGTCTTGGAGGAAGGACAGCTGGAATGTCTTTTTTAAGCAAGAAGGGTCAGACATGGTCTCTCAAACTTTGGTCATGTGTCAGTAGGTATCAGTCCCTTGAGAAGGATATGATTCTTGGTAAAGTCGAGGGTCAGCAAAAAAAAAAAAAAAAAAAACAGAGGACTCTCAACAAGATGGAAAGAAACACAGGAGGTGACAATGGACTCAAGCACAATTATAACAGTGAGGATGGCCCTACACTGGGCAGTGTTTTGTTCTTTTGTCCACAGTGTTGCTATGAGTTGGAGGCAACTTAACAGCTTCTAACAACAACTTCTAAGATGTACTCTTTGGAGGTGGCCTAGACATGGTTATGTGAATTCAACCAATGTATCATCTAAAAATATAGTAGGACAAACAAAAGGAAGAAGATTGAGGAGGTGGTTTAATTTATAATATTTTCACTTCAATATAATGAATAATAATAAATATAATAAATAATATCCGTCAGTGTCTTAGATTTAAAAACCACTATTTAGAGAAAATTGTCTGTATTTATTACTTTTTTAAAAATGTTTGTTAACTAGCTATTATTTCAGTATGGTGAGGGGCAAGCAGAATTTAATATAATCCCAGACTGATGGTGAAATATATATTTAAATGTTCTTAAATACTGGAAAATAGACAAAAAGATTTTCAGTTGGTTACCAATCAATGAAATATATAACATACAATTGGAGTATAAAGAAAGCCAAAGAGAATCCAGACCCCGGATACCTGCATAACCATGTGTAATAAGGTTTTTATTGAGGAATATACAGTAATAAAACCACAGCATGAGATCTATGAAAATATAAGGAATAAGATGAAGAAAATCCTTCCCATGAGGAGGAGTAATCGCACTTCTGTGCAAGATAGAAGTGTTCAGTCTTAAAAACTTCCCATCATCTGGTTGGCCTTCCTCTTATATAAATCACAAAAAAAGGGAAGAAAAGACAACAAATTTTATAAGGGATGAGTCAATATTATTACTACATAAAAGAATTCACTTAAAAATTGATAAAATAGTAGAATTATCTATAAGCCTTTTAGTAACACAAATATAAGCATGTCTGTATGTATTCTGCAAACAACTATTAAATTAACCCATGCCTCATGCAAATACTGTTGTAGACTCTGGGGATTTATCTATGGATTAGTCCAAGGCCCTTATTCAAAAAATATTATATGTTGCTAGCAAAAGAGAAATAAATTACTAATTTATTAATTAAACTAATGTTGAGTGGTGCCTAGAGTTATATATAAAACTAAAGCAAAATTACTTCCAAACTTACTATGTTACTTACTAAGTTACTACAAACAAGGCATTATGGTAGTGACAAAAACATATTAACATAAATCAATTGAACAAAATAGCATAAAACTAATTAGATCTACACTTATTTCGTCAACTGTTCTTTGACAAAGGAACGAATGCAATTTAAAGGAGAAAGGATAGATTTTTTTAACAAATAATGTTGGAATAACTGCATTCACATGCAAAACAAGAAATCAAAAAAAGAACCTAAACATAATCTCAATGCCTTTCACAAAAAAATAACTCAAATACATAATAGATGTGAATGTAAATTGGAAAACTATGAAACAGTTGAAAAGGTATAGGAGAAAATCTCAATGACTTTGGTTTTGTCATTATGTTTCAGAATCACTACCAAAAGCAAAATCCATGAAAGAGAAAAAGAAATGAACCGTTTGACTTAATAAAATTAAAATTTCTGCTCTTTTTGAAAAGCTGTTAAGAGAATAAAAAGCCAAGGCACAGACTGGGAGAAAAAATTGCAAAGCAGTATCTGAAAAAGGGCTTGTATCAAAAATCTACACAAAACCCTTACAAGCCAACAATAAGATAAATAAATAAATACATAGACAGATACATAAATATGGACAAAAATCTGAATAGACATCTGACCTGAGAAGACATACATATGATAAGCATAGAGAAAAATATTCAAAATGATTTTCCATTAGGAAATTGCAGGTTAAAACAACAAGAGATGCTACTACTACCCACTTATTCAAATAGCTAAAATTAAAAAGCAAACAACTAAAAAAAAAAATGTCATTACCAAAAGTTCCTGAGGAAGTGGCACAGCAGGGACTCTCATTCACTGCTAAAATGATCCCAAAATGGTCAGCCACACTGAAAACTGCTTGGAAGGTTCTTGCAAAATTAGTTCATACCATATCATCCAAGAATCACACTCCTAGGTACATACCTAATTAATTTGAAAAAGTGTGTCTACACATCCACACATAAACCTGAATCTTTATCTTTATTGAAACTTTATCCATAATCACCGAACACCCGAAACAAACAAACAAAACAAATAAACAAATAAAACACCCTTTAGTAGATAAATAGATACAAAATTGTAGAAATCACATACAATTCCATTACATGAAATGAGCTATAAATTCAAGAAAAGGCATGGAGGAATCTTAATTTGAGTACACATTGATAAGTGAAAGGAGACAATCTTAAAAGCTACACAATGAATAGTTCCAATGACATTTCATTCTGGAATAAGAAAAACCATGGAGTGTAAAATTATCTGTGGTGGCTGGAAATTTGAGTAGGGATGAATAGAAGTGCAGGGAAATGTGGTTGCAGTGATCTCTTCCACACAGCATTACACTGTGAGACAAGAAGCATCAGCTTATCAAACGCCATAAAAAAAAGTTTAGAATGTTCCAGGAAGGAATGCAGAGGGTGACAAGAGAATATACCTGTATTACAAATGTATGAAAAAATTTCAGTGGAAGCCTGGGTGGGGGGAAGGACATGCTGACCAAAGTAACTGTGGAAATGAGTGGAGTCTCTAAAATTAAATGCAAAATAAACGGTACATAGATACTGTACTCTAACTTTTAAAGTTATTTCCCAGAGGGATAGAGTTTTGGTTCTCTCGTGAGGCTCTAACAGACATACCATAAACGTATGGCTTTAACAACAGGAGTTTATTCTCTTACAGTTTAGGAAGCTAGAAGTCCAAGTCCAAAGTGCCAAAGGTGAAAACTGCTCAACCTTTGGCTCCACTGCTGCCTCTTGCTCTTGGCCCACTGAAGCCAGAAGTTTTCTTAACTCGGGAAGCTGTTGGCAGTTGAAGCTGGCAAACTCAACGTCAACAAGTAAAAAGACACAGTCCCCAAAGTATCAAACAACATGACAGGCCACTAGTTCAAGTCCAGAAAAAGTCCATGATAGTCCATGATCAGAGGGAATGTCAGGCTTTTGAATGAAGACTCAGCTACATGCAGGGTTCCAAGTGTACTGAAAAGCTGTACAGACCATTCTCAAAGTTTTTTCTTTTACACTGGATGCAGACTATATTCCCAAGGCATACAGTCAGGTGCTCCAGTAGATTCAACCACGGAATTGATTACCAGTCTCATTATAGGGAATAACTACATCTCACTGCCAAGCTACTCATAACCAGGCCCAGCCAAGTTGACACATGACTTAACTAGCATAGGTGATGTGAGATAACAATTGTTATATTGCTATATATGTATACTGAAATTGAAAAATATATAAGTGAATTGCAAGTGTTGGGATGCAGGTTTCTCACTCTTGGAGTGGTAATTTACAGCAAGAGGAGGAAGCTGGAATGCCCCATGTGGCAATAGATTACAGTTAGAGATTTCAACATGAGTTCATGTAATTAAATACAGATAGATAGTTACATACAGACATATGCATAGTTATGTGTGTACACACAGGCCAGTGTATATGTATATTCCCTTGCTTTGTCAGCTTAGGTGACTTAGAACCAATGATATCCCAGTATTGATGAGCTCACATATCACCCAGTCATTGGTTTCTAAGACCATTTTCCAATAAAAGGAAATAGGGCTCTTTGGAAAAACATTTATTTTATGACTAAAACAGGAATCATATAAGATGAGTCATGAAAATCTCATTTTGCCAGATCCAGAACCAACAAACTATGAAAATAAATAAATAAATTTTACAAAACCACAATAATGTGGAGTATGACTAAAGGACACAGGACTCAAATGAAAGAGCTCCAAGTGATCAAATTTGAAACAATTTGAGCACCTAAGTAAAGTATAGGATCATAGCTCAATTTAAAAAGTAAACACCCAGGAGTCCACACTACTGTAAACAAGTGATCGAGTTAATTTAAACGTGGAGAATAAGAAACAAGTCTTCCTTTCAGAGATATTCCAAATAATTTATGTAGGTAATCCACTCTTAAAGAAGTTCATAAATTCCCACATTTGAAGTGTGGTATGCGTATGGTGATTTCCTTCCTAGAAGTACAGTTTGTCATGGAGTATAAACGAATAGTTGTACTCTAGTTAAGTGTGGCAAATACTACTCAGCTAGGCGGCCAATGTCAATGTCAACATTGTTAAATCATATTGACAGCAAGTTCCCTTGATATTGTACAATGAAGAAAGCATTTTACTTCTGTGATCTACCTCCCCAAAATCCATAAACACAGTCTAACCATGAGAAAAACATCAGATAAATTCCAACAGAGGAGAATCCTACAAAATGCATGCCCTGTATTCTTCAAAATTGTAAAGGTCATCACAAACAAGAAAAGTCATAGGAACTATGTGACCCAAAAGGAGCTTAGGGAAACATGTCTACTAAATGAAATGTGATATCTTGGATGGAGTCATGCAACAGAAAAAAGACAGATATAAACCAAGGGGATGGGAATAAGCCAAGGACTTTATTGTTGTTAGCTCCCACACAGTCAATCCCTGACTCAGGGTGACTCGACGTACAGCAGGATTGGATCCTGTGGTCTGTGAGCTTTTCACTATTTTTCAGAAGTAGATCACTAACCCTTTCTTCCTAGTCCCATGGAGTCTGGGAGCTCCATGGAAACCTGTTCAACATCATATGAACATTCAAGCTCCAAATGACAGATTAGGTGGTACATTGGAAGTGTTTTGAACCCAGCTCTCCTTCATGGAATGCAAGGATTCAACCACTATATAACCACTGCCACATACAAACTTTATTTAATGTCAATGTATCAATATTGGTTCATTTATTTTAATGAATGTATTTTGCTAATATATTAACAATAGGTAATACTGGATGAAAAGTACATGGTAATTCTCTTTACAGACGTTTCATTTTTTTAATAAAAAAATTAAATCATTTCTAAAAAAATTAAATCAGTCCATTAAAAATTAAGTAAAATAGATACAAGATAAAGTATGTGTGAGACAAGCTGATGTTATTTAATACAATGTAGACAAGGTCTCTCTGCTATGGTTACATCTGAGCAGGAAACTGAATGGAATGAGTAATGAGGATTTCACTGGGAAGAACATTCCAGAATAAGCAGAATGAATATTCTTTAATGGAGGAGAAGTGTGTGTGCTAAAAGCATTAAGAGCAGAAAATACTTGAGTGTACTTACTGCTGAGGGAACAAGGGAGAGATTTGTAGACAATAAGATTGGAGATTCAAAGGTTTTCAGGAGCCCTGCAAACCATGCTAAGGAGTTTTAACCTTCATAATATTGAAATCATTGGAGGTTTTGTGGCAAAAGTGGATCATAACATGACTTACATTTTAAATGGATAATTCTGTCTGCTATATGGAAAAATCACTTCAAAGGCAATAAAGGAAACAGGGAGAATGCTAAGAAGGCTACTGAAATAGTCCTGATGAAAGTATGTGTTCTTTGGAATTAAAGTAGTAGAGATGGAGGAGGTAGGGGTAAATTTAAGACTTTTGGTTGAGCAACTGATTAAAGCTGTAGTTTATTGATGAGAGGCACTAGAAGAGTTCAGGTTATGGGATGAGAAAATCAGTCTTTTCCTTTTGAACATGAATTAATATGTTTCCTTTTGAACATAAATTAATATACTTTATTTAAAACCTAACATGAACTTTGATATTAAAGCCTAGAATATAAGTAAATCATCAGGATGGGATTTAAAATATTGAGAACCAATAATGCATTCCAAAATATTTACATATATTTGAATGATTCAAATCACACATGAAATAAAAATATACAATTTCAGTCTGAATGGAAGGCAGGAAAAAGCAAATTTTACTAGTAATGTATGAGGTTATCATTGGAAAGTCAAAATATTGAGGGGGCAATAAAAAGCTGTCTTGGTTGCTTCACACTCCTCTAAAGAGATGGGTGGTTTTAACAGGAGTTAATTCTCTTACAGTTTTGGAGGCTAGAATTCTGAGTTCAAAGTGCCAGGCTCTAGGGGCTGGGAGAAAGCTCCTCGATGTTGGATTTAGCTCGACCTCTTGCTCCCAGCCCACTGAAGCTGGAGGCTTTCTTCACTCAGCTGCTGGCTGTTGAGGCTGATGCACCCAAGGTCAACAAGGGAAAAGGCACAATGCCAAGATTACCAAACCACATGACAGGCCACTGAATTAAGTCCATTAAGAGTCTGAAGATCAGAAGACCACAGGGCAGGCTGCTGAACAACGACTCAGCTACATGCAGGATTCAAGCAGGCCAAAATCTGCAGAGATCTTTCTCAAAACTTCTTCTTCTATACTGGAAGCAGACCACATCCCTAAGTCAGCTACTCAGCTGTTTCAGTAGATTCCACCATGGACTTTTGATTAGAAATCGCATCAGGGGGAGTAACTAGATCCAGCTACCCAGCCACTCAAAACCAGGTCCAACAAAGTTGCCACACAACCTTAAGTACCACACAAGCGCAATGTTTAATGCTATCAAAAGGGTAGTAGAATTTGTCCCGGAAGATATGCAGAGAGAATGCTCCTTAGAAGCAAGAATAGCCAGACTTTGTCTCACCTACTTTGGTCATGTTTTCAGAATGTCAGAAGGGATCAATCTCTGGAGAAGATCATGCTTGGTAAAGTAGACAGTCAGAGAAAAAAGGATGGGCATGTTTCTTGGTAGAAAGAGGAAACAAAATATGTATTTGAATATAATCCTGCTTAGAGTGAAGTTCATAAAATTTTAGTTTAAAGCAATATGATGAAATACATCTAATAACTGAAATTTGTTTACTTTGTTTACTAAATAATTAAAATTCTGGGAAGATTTGTGAAGAAATTAATATATTTTGGTTTGGTATAATTATGTTTATCTAAGAATTATTTATTACTAAATATATATTGGGAGCTCTGGTAGCATAGTGGCTAAGACACTTGCCTGCTAACCAGACGGCTGGCGGTTCAAACCCACCAGTCACTCCTCGGAAGGAAGGCTGGGCAATCCTACTTCCGTAGAGATACTGCCTCGGAAACCCAAGGAGGGGTCGCTATGAGTCAGGTTTGACTCGAGGGCACATAACAACAACAACAACAAATATATATTAGTATTTTCCTGTTTGCCTCTTCAGATTCACTTTCAGGTTTTTTCCTGTTTAGGACACAAACCACCATAAGCTGGATCTGTGACCTCACTAATCCTTGCTTGAGTCTAGTTAATGTGAAATGCAGCTGGAAATCAGAGAAGAAGGAAGAGTGAGGTAAAAGTTTCATCATGTAACATCCCTAATATGTGGCCGTTTCTCACATGGCCCCATGTTAGAAAAACTGGAAACTCTCTTAGCAGTATTAAACTGCTCCCATCTTACCCCTTTAGGCTCAGGTGGCTAACAGTTTCACAGTGTTTGGAATTCCTATGGTGGCATTATCCCTGGTTATAACTCTTAATTTTACCAAAACCCATCATGAAACCCTTCCCGATGACCACATTTGAGTATGTCATCTGTTTCCTGTCAGCATCCTGATAGAAACATTGTGGGCTAGTGGATGGGAAGTAAATGTCTAAGAAGAGTATGTGAAGGGTTAACAGAACAAAGAAAAAAAACATGCCACTTACTTGTAATATGATGTCATTTCATGAACTCATCAAAAAATCCATGTATTTATTCTTTCATTAAATAGTCACAGAGAAGTGATTCTTCTCTGCTTGGGAGCTCTGGTAGCATAGTGCCTAAGGCACTTGACTGCTAACCAGAAGGCTGGCGGTTCAAACCCACCAGCCACTCCTCGGAAGGAAGATGGTACAATCTACTTCTGTAGTGATACTGCCTCGGAAACCCAAGGAAGGGTGCTATGAGTCAGGTCCAACTCGACGGCACATAACAACAACAACATTCTCTACCTAAGAATTGTCCTAGGTTATTAGAAGAACAGTTTCCTTTAGAAGTTGGAACTCTACGAATATAGTTTACATTTACTATACAAGAGAGTTTATGACATATTTGTGATGAGAAAAATGTCAGGAGAAGCCATTTATTGAATGATGTATAATCTACTAGGAAAATTAAAGATTAACTTCCATTTATGCAGCAAACTATAAATCAATGGAAAAAAGCAAAAGTGACTTTTCACTCTGAGATTCCATGTCAGTTTCCAGTGCCAGAAATGAACATTAGAATTTATCATTTGAGTCTATGAGTATCTGATATGCGTCATCTTATGTTAATGACCTCACTTAAGAACAGACATTTAGTATTAAAAATGGACCATATTTAAAACTGTAGCAGATTTGACAGTTTTGTTTCTTCAAATTAGTGTGGAAAGCAATCACTCAGACCAAAATGAAGTCCAATTTATGTCTGTGAGGGTGGAGGTGGTGGTAGAGGATTATAAGAATGGGGAGATGTCCAACATGGGTACGTCAGTGCCCAGAAGAGGAAGGAAGTTTGGGTAGATAAGGTTGGACAATTATGAAACTATAAATCATTCATGATAAGTTCCATGGTAGAGATGTGCATATAACCTAAATTTTAATGAAATATTCAAGATATTATGAAGGATTTTAAGTAGGGATTTTAACTTTTTTTATTCCATGAACTTTTTGTCAGTGACAAAATAATGTTTTAAAAGAAAGAAAGCATAAATAGCATTGCAAAGGAAATGAATTTTATTAATATACAGATATCAAGATGTTTTAAAAAGTTATGGTAAAATAACATATGTGCTTCTTAATATATTAAATGTACAATCAGCTTCAGGTTTGATCACAACCAGAACTTCAAAGAATTAATGGACATAAAAGAAATTTAAATGATACATATGATCTACTGTTTATAAAGTCACAGGTGCTGCTAATTCTGCTTTTGATTGATTCTTATAATTACAATTGAGGCAGGCATGTGGTAAAATCAATTAAAGGTTACTACAAATATGATACAATGTTTTTCAATTCAAATATATGGACTCCAGGTTAGGAAACTTTAGAACAACCGTCAAGGATAGAGGACAGTTAAATTTTGAGAGTTATGTAATTTCTACATAGACATTATTGTTGTCTATTTACATAACTAGAAGACTGGAATGAATAGTAAATCTGTAGTGAAGATATATGGCTTAATATTCTGAGTGTGTCACTCCCATAATAAGCTTGGGCAAGTTAATTAACTAGGTTTTCTTTTCATTATATCTGGAACAAAAGTCATAAGCTTACCTTATAGCTGATAGAATGATTAAATGCAATGATATGTATGGAAAGAAACTGAAACATAGCAGACCCATAATAGATAATTACAATCTTCATTTTCTATTTCTTCAAACTGAAACTATTGATTAGGTAATGATACAATTATACTCTCCTAATTTGCAATAAAACAATTTGCATTTGTTTGTAAAACTACAAATGAGATTTGAGAGGGTCATTTTTAACTATTAACCAAATACCATGGACTGCCAGAAGCATCTCTTTTCTGGAGGAAATGCAGCTGGAATTTTCCTTGAAAGCAAGAATGGCAACACTTCATCTCCCCTACTTCAGTCAGGCTGTCAGAAGGGACCATTCCCTGGAGAAGGATATCATGCTTTGTAAAGTGGAAGGTCAGTGAAGACAGGAAAGACCTTCAACAAGAAGGATAGACACAGTGGCTGCAACGATGGGCTCAGGTATAACAAGGATTGTGAGGCTGGCACAGGACAAGGCAGTGGCTTGTTTTGTTTTATATAGGGTCTCTATGAGTTGGCGCCAACTGGACAAACCTAACAACAACAACAACAACAATATTAACCATTTTAAAGGTATATGCATCATTTATAGTAACTGTTAATAGGTATTTTGTAGCAGACACCTTTGTGCCCCAAGCAGATCCCATTTACCAAGCTAGTATATTCACCAACCAGCTGCTATGAGGCATGGCTGCCAATTGCTAACTTCTGAGAATTGTTTAATTCTGAGAATTTTCATCAGCTGATGAGAACCACTAATGATAGTGTAGTTATGTGCCATTATCAAGTAGATTTGACTCATAGCAAGCCCATGTGACAGTAGAACTACCCCAGAGGGTTTCCTTTGTTGTAATCTTTATAGAAGCAAATTCCAAGGTCATTCTCCCATGGAGCCTCCCGGTTTGTTCAAACTACAGACATTTTGATTAGCAGGAAAATGCCACATCAACTGTACCACCAAAGACTTGAGTACAAATAGACAGCTCCATAGCATTTGCATTCTATTTATGCTCCAAAGAATTCTCTCTGTGAATCAGGCTAAGGCTAGATTCAACCTGAGACTCCATCTATGATGGGTTCTTTCTTCTTCTCTCAAAATCTTCACTTCCTCCCTTACAGATTTCTACTGAGTAGGAACAGACCAATTGATTCACCTGAATCCAAATTCAAGTATAACCTTTTCAATCACAGTGGCTTGAATCCAAGCCCAAGGCTAAGATTATATGTTGATATGTCAGTGGTCCAATGAGCATCACCTCTGCTAGAAGTAAGCCATAAATTTCATCTTGAAGATTTGTCATCAGACAAAATTTTAGGTGTTTGAAATATATCAGTGAAAAATATATACAAAAATCCCACCCTTGTGTAATTTATATTCTGGCAAAAGGAGACAAAAAATAACCAATAAGCATATGAAAATCATATAGTAGTTAGAATGCAATCTATAAGAAAAAAAAGAAGATTGGAGTGCAGGGAGGTGGGTAAGAGAAGGGAAGCTGAAATTTCATTGGGCCTCATTCAGATGGTGTTACTTGAGGAGATATTTGAAGAGGATCTAGAGAAGTGGATGTGTGGGGAAAATATTTGCAGTTAAAAAAAAAAAGCCAGAAAGGTCCTGGAAGCAGTGAAGTTTGTGGCTTGTTTCAGAGGCTCATCTACCTGAGAGCAGTCATCTACCTGAGAGGAGGGAGTGAGCAGGAGAGCACTAGAAGAGGAACCTCTAAGAAAATGGAGTGATCTTGAAGCCCAGACATGAAAGTACATCAATGCTGATACAGTGACCATGCAGGCTAAGTGATGAAAAAGAGAGAGACTGGAAAGTGATCATTGGATTTAAATTATATTCTTAATTGTGTAATTAATATTTTACTATATTACACATAAATTGAGATTGTCTTATACCTAGACTATTTAAACATCTTTTAACTGGTGTAAACCAAAAAAACCAAACTCACTGCTGTCGATTCAGTCCTGACTCACAGTGACCCCTCCCTGGTTTCTGAGTCAGTATCACTACAGAAGTAGATTCCCCAACCTTCCTTCCAAGGAGTGGCTGGTGGATTTGAACCACCAGCCATCTGGGTTAGCAGTCAAATGTCTTAGGCACTACATCACCAGAGCTCCTTTAACTGGTATATTAGAAAGAGAGAGAGAGAGACAGAGAGAGAGAGGGAACTTGTGTGGGGATATATATAAATCCCCACACAAGTTCATTAATTAGGGTTATCTTGGGTCCGACTCTATGGCACACAACAACAACATTCTAGTGTTATAGCAGCTCATTTTATAAAGGAAAACATCAAAACTCTCTTTCTTAGATCAGACATGTTTTATCTTCTTGCCTAACATTTGTTTTATTTTCTACACTTTTCCTATACATAGTATTTTATATAATTATCCATAACTTTTAATTAGTAGAAGGTGTTACAATCTTAACACAAGCAAGATTGCAAATGCCTGTATGTTCGCGTGATTTCACATCTCTGCTGAGTTTATCTGAAAGGCACTTAAAACTTAAACTCAAAACTATTACAGCACATTGTTTGAGTGCATAGATCCTTGGTTTCAAATCTTGTGTCCAATAGTTGTAACTCTGTGACCTTGAACATGTTATTTAGCCATTGATTCTCCAATTTTCTTAATGTGCATGTCATATTATTATTGCTCTTAAAGTGTTTTGAGGTAAATTAGCTCATTCATAAAAATAAGTTAGAATAGTGCCTGGATATATTAATGTGAATAGGCTAGGTAATGTGATGTTAACAGTCACCAAAAATCAATGTATTAAAACAATAATTTATGTTTTACACACATTGCACATTCCCATAGGTAAGCTACAGATCTTTGCTTACCTCATGCTTATCAATTTAAAAGTAAGGGAAACATGGGTCTATCTGTTCTTTCACATTTGCCAAGGCATTAAAAAAGAAAAAAGAAAAAAAAAACTCAGCAATTGGCATTCAGTGTCTTAACACCTCCAATCAGAATTGACACACATTAATTCCACTATTTTCATTGACCAAATCTAATTATTCTTTCTAATTTGAAAGTCATTGCTGAAATGTCTTCCTACCATGGTCTCCAAAGTTAGACAGAGTTGCTCAATCATGCTGATGATTATAACAAATCACCCTTGGCTTAACAAATACGAGGCTGAGGCTGCTTTTTCTTCCTCTAAAAAACAACACAAGAAATGGAGATCAAAAGTGGCATCCAGGCTGTGAAGTTCAAATTGAAGGGCTTGTATACTGAGCAATAGGTGTATATATGTGAGGGCATGGGGAATGCAGAATGGGAATAAGACAGTCCATTGGGCAACCTACTTCCATAGTGATACCACCTCAGAAACCCAAGAAGGGGTCACTATGAGTCAGATCTGACTCAAGGGCAGTGAGTCTGGGTTCGAGTTTAGTGTCCACATGAAGTTGAGATAACTCTTTTCACAAACCAGACACAGATCAGCTAAAAAGACAGAGTATCTGCTCCTCCACCACATCGAGTAAACAGTGCTGACCAAGGGGCAGTATGAGGACAATAAGCACTTCCTTGTGAAAGAAGCCATGACGAGTCTGAAATACTTTTGGAAGCCCTCTTGGAATTAGAGATTAGAGACTTAGGCCTTGAGTAGACCCAGTTCTTCTGTTCTGTTTACTGAGAACTCCTCTCCTCTTTCATATAAAGGTATGATTGCCACTCTCATAGTTTGCTTCTTTGCTGAAGAAGTTCCATTTGCCCATTTCCCCAAGAGGTATGATTATTTATATCTTTTGTCAAAGTGTGTCAGAAAAAAGTTGACTCTCTCCACTGCCAGTCAGTCAGGGACAGCTCATTGAGTCCAAGAACAGGCTAATAAGTTATCACAAGAGACACATTTACCAAATATTATACCACTGCCTAGGATAAATCTCCATATTTTGAGACTGAGGTAAAATGTTGGATGGTTGCGTCCTTAAGTCAATGCAAAAAACTTCAGGGTTTTTTTTTTTTTTTTTTTTTTTTTTGGCTTATTTTCTAATCTTATGTTGTTGGTAAGATACCATGTTACTTCTGATATGTATTCATACACCAGGCAGGATGGGTAGAATTAGCTGTAGCAGCAAACAAGTCTCAAAAATTTCAATTACTTTAAAACTGAATGTTTATTCATTTTCTGGCTATCAGACAACTGTGGATTTCCTGGGAAACGCTCATATACCTTATCTTCAGGAACCCAAGGCAAGGGGAGCTTCGTTACCAAATTCCTATGATTTTGAACCACCACTCATCTGTCATTTTGTCATACTGTGGTGGCCCTCATGTTGCTGAGGGGCTGGAGGCTATGCCACCAGTATTTGAAATACCAGTAGGGTCAATAATGGTAAACAAGTTACAGAGAACTTTCCAGACTAAGAGAGACACATAAGAAGGAAGGGGCTATCCACATCTCAATGAATTGCCCAGTGAAAACCTTAGGAACAGCAGTAAAACATTGTCTGATATATTACTGGAAAACTTTATGAACAGCCCTGAAACCTTGTCTAATATAGTGCTGAAAGAGAAGCCCCACAGGTCCAAAGGCATTCAAAATGCGACTGGGGAAAAGGTGCCTCCTCAGAGTAGAGCCAACTTTAATGATGTGGATGGAGTAAAGCTTTCAGGACCTCCATTTGCTGATGTGGCATGACTCAAAATGAGAAGAAACAGCTGAAAACATCCATTAATAATTGGAACATGAAATGGATGAAGTATGAATCTTGGGAAATTGGAAGTTGTCAAAAATGAAATGGAATACATAGAGATCAATATCTTAGGCATTAATTAGTGAGCTGAAATGGACTGGTTTGGGCCATTTTGAATCAGACAACCATATGATCTACTATGCTGGGAATGACAAAGAGGAATGGCATGACATTCTTCATCACAAAGAACATATCAAGATCTGTCCTGAAGGACAGTGTTGTCAGTGATAGGAAGATATTCATACACTTACAAGAAAGACCAGTTAATAGTACTATTATTTAAGATTAGGTACCATCCAACAAGCCAAAAATGAGAAAATTGAAGATTTTTCCCAACTTCTGCAGTCTGAAATTAACAAGCCATGCAATCAAGATGTATTGAAATGTTATTGAAATGTGAAAGTTAGAAACAAGGAAGGATTACTGGTAGTTGGAAAATAAGACCTTAATGATAGAAATGAAAACAGATGGAATGATAGAATTTTGTAAGACCAACAACTTATTCATTGCAAATACATTTTTTCAACAACATAAATGGTGGACCCCACCGTAAAGAATACCCAAGAATCAGATCAACTATATCTGTGGAAAGAGACAACAGAGAAGGTCAATATATTCAGTCAGAGGAAGGTCAGGCACTGACTATGGAACAGACCATCAACTGTTTATATGCAAGTTCAAGCTGAAGAAAATTAAAACAAGTCCATAAGAGCCAAAACACGATATTGATTATATTTCACCTGAATTTAGAGACAATCTCAAAAATAGATTTAATACATTGAACACCAATGACCAAAAACAAGACAAGTTGTGGAATGACATCAAGAACATCATAAATGAAGAAAGCAAAAGACAGGAAAGCAAGAAAAGACTAAAATGGATGTCAGAAGACACTCTGAAACTCATTTTTGAACAGAAAGTAGCTTAACCAAATGGAAGGAATGATAAGATAAAATTGCTGAACAGAAACGGTGGCTCTAGAAGACAAAGTTAATTATTATAATGAAATGTGTAAAGACCTAGAGTGAGAAACCCAAAGTCAAAGAACACGCCTGGCATTCCTCAAACTGAATGAACCGAAGAAAAAACTCAAGCCTCAAGTTGCAATGTTGAAAGATTCTATGAAAAATATGGAATGCTGCAGGAAGGAATCATCAAAAGAAGATGGAAGGGGGTTCCAGCAAGATAGCCCAATAAGCTGACAATCTACAGAGACCCTCTGCAAGGAAGCAATGAGAAACCAAGTGAAACCAATACAGAAGACAATCCTGGAACTAAGAGCTTTGAAGGGAAGAATAAAGAGGTGGATTAAATACCAATTAGTAGAAGAACCCAAATGAAACAGTGAACAAAAAGACAAGTGGAGCTGTGGACTTACGGATGTACTGAAGGCACAGCCATTTTGAATATTTCCTGATAGCAATCTAAGAATCTGCTATGCTCACCAAGGCTACTTGGACAAGGACTGCAAGAAGGGAGAACAATAAGGAAGGGGACAGACAGACCTTGGACTGCCTGCAGCTGTCCTGAGGGCTCAGACATTTTGGATGTTTGAAAGCCACCAGCACAGATGTTTTTAGTGTGTACACATGACTTTCTTGCTTGGACTGTGACCTGAGAGTGAACTATGAACTGGAAGTGAGCTCTGCCCCGAGGATAATACAGACAACAGCCCTGGAGACTGACGACTGGAGAGGTGAGATATTCCTTTTATTACTATCTGTGTCCTGCACCCTCTTGGTAAACAGGGGAGTGGCTATCCCCCCATCTACACCCACCTTCTTGACCTGCAGGGGTTCTATATGGGTCTGTGTCCTGTCAGACCCTGGATGCCATGACCCACCCCTGGCAGTTTTGTTTTTTGTTTGCTTTTTTTAAAACTATTTTTTTTAATCTTCCTCCTTTCTTTCTTTTTCTTTTTTTCCTCTTTCCCATTCCTAGTTCTTTTTTTTTTTTTTTTTCTTTTTTTTCTCCCTTCCTTTTCCTGGTTCCCTTCTTTTTTCTTTCTTTTAGCTCTTTCTATCCCTTGTTTTCCCTTTTGCAGTTTTCCTATTATTTTACTCTAGCTCATTTCACTCCTTCCTCCATCCACTGATACTGTTGCTCTTTTACTCTTTTTCAAATTATCTTTCTTTTATTCTTTTGTAATATAGTTTGAAAATTTTCCTTCTTAACTATTGCTTTTTTTGTTTATTGGTTTTGCTATAGTTCCTGTTTGTTTAGCACTTTGAGTTCTTTGTTCACTTTTTCTTTTTGATGCCTTTATATATATAATATATATATATTGGTCTGATTGGGAGACAGCACCTGTTCCCACACAACCCAACCATACCTGTACCTCCTACAGCAATACACACCGAGTGAAAAGCAATACTTGATTTTGCACCAACTGACCAATAATAGATGGCAGCCAGTACCAGCTCGACCCACCCTCAACTGCTCCTTATGAACAGCTAACAGAGATCTGTGCACACAGTCCCATTCTCTACCACACCCACAAGGAGACAGGTGGTGAATTCCTCAGAGCTAACACCTGTGGAATATAGGAACACTACCCTGCTCACACAGATGTATAAAAAATAAATAAATAAAAACTTGTGTGAATCACACCAACATACAACCACAAATGAACCAAAAATACAACAACACCACAATGTCTCAGAGACAAAAGACCACCCCAGTCCCCAGAAAAAAGTAACATAAATTAGTAGGAACAAGGGACCAGGACAAAAACCCAAAAAACATCCCTGTGGAAGAAGCAGCATTGGCACTCCCTGACAAGGAATTCAAAAGAATTGTATCGGTACCTTCAATGGATTGAGAGACAGACCAAAGAAAATACTGACAAGATCAAGGAAAAACTGACAATATTAGAGAAAACTCTAGGACTATTTAGGAAAATAATATATGAATAAATTGACAAAATGAACAAAAAATTAGAAACAATACAAAAACAACAAACAGAAATCCAGAAGATTAATACTTAGATTTCAGAAATAGAAA
The DNA here is from genome assembly GCF_000298275.1 of Orycteropus afer afer. Taxonomy (NCBI): domain Eukaryota; kingdom Metazoa; phylum Chordata; class Mammalia; order Tubulidentata; family Orycteropodidae; genus Orycteropus; species Orycteropus afer. Next base: position 454,653 of record NW_006922436.1, read on the forward strand.
AAACATTCAATGGGCAAAGGAGTAGAACGGAAGACAGAATATGAGATTGAAGATAAATACCTCAGTATTAAGGTATTGTTAAGTGATCAATCAGACAAAATATCAAAACATAATGAAGAAGTCCTAAGATTCATGTGGGATATCATCAAGAAAATAACCTATGTGTAACTGGAACTTCAGAAGAGGAAGAGATAGATAAAACCACAGAAAAAGTTGTGGCAGATGTGTTGGAAGAGAGTTTCCCTAATATGGTGAAATACAAGAATATATCCATTCAAGAAGTTCAACAATCCCCAAACAGGATAGACCCCAAAAGAAAAATACCAAGACATATCCTTAGCAAACTCACCGAAGCCAAAGACAAAGAAAGAATCCTGAAAACAGCACATGAAAACTGAAAAGTTACACATAAAAGGCAACCAATAAGGCTAAGCTCTGATTTTTTTTTTGGCAGAAAATATGCAGGTAAGAAGGCAATGGGATGATGTATATAAAACCTGAAAGCAAAGAGTTTCCAATCAAGAATTTTACACCCAGAAAATTTATCTGTCATATGTGATGGTAAATTAGGAAATTTCCAGATAAACAGAAATTAATGGAATTTGTTAAAACCAGATCAACTTTACAAAAGATGCTGTTCTGGTTAGCTAATGCCACTCTGACAAGAAATATAGCACAAATGGGATGGTCTTAACAAACGGGAGTTTATTCTCACAATTTTGAGGCTTTAAGTCCAACTTCAAAGTGCCAGTCTCTAGGGGCTGCATAAAAGCCCCTCAACCTTGGGGTCCAGCTCCACCTCCTGCTCCTGGCCCACTGGAACTAGAGGCATTTCTTTGCTCAGACAGCTGCTGGCTACTGAGGCTGAGAAGCCCCAAGTTTGACAAGTAAAAAGGCACAGTCCTGATGTTACCAAACTACACGACAGGCCATTAACTTAAGTCCATTTAAGTCCCAAGGTCAGCAAAGCATAGCA
>NW_006922436.1:456608-459075 GCF_000298275.1 Orycteropus afer afer
GATTAAAGGATCAATCAAGCAAGAAGATATGACCATAATAAATATCTTTGGACCCAATAAAGGAGCCCCAAAATACATAAATCCAACTTTAACAGAATTGAAAAGGCAAATAGATGACTCCACAGTAACAGTAAAAAAAAAAAAAAAAATGCAACAATTGCCATGCAGTCAGATATGACTCATATCGACCCCTCCTTGGTTTTCTGAGGCAGTAGCACTAAGGAAGTAGATTTTCCAAATTTCCTTCTGAGTAGTTGGTGGTGGGTTTGAACTGCCAGCCTTCTGGTTACTCAAACCATTCCAGAATATATAAAAGAATGAGATCCCTCCAAATTCATTTTATGAAGCAAGTATAACCCTAACACCAAAACAAGGCAAAGACAACACGAGAAAGGAAAACTACAGACCAATATCCTTCATGAATATAGATGCAAAAATCAGCAACAAAATTCTAGCCAATAGACTCCAATAACATATGAAAAAACAAAAAAAAATCAGGACCAAGTAGGATTCATACCAGGTATGCAAGAATGATTCAACATTAGAAAAACAATCAACATAATCCATTTCATAAGTAAAATAAAGGAATTTTCATATGATCTTGTTAACCGATGCAGAAAAGGCATTTGACAAAAGTCAACATCCATTCCAGATAAAAACTCACAGAACAATAGTAATAGAAGGGAAATTCTTCAACATAATAAAAGGGCATATATGCAAAATCATATTATTCTCAAAGAGAGAGACTGAAACCATTCCTCTTGGGAACAGGAACCAGACAAGGATGCCCTCTATCTCCATTTCTATTCAACATTACATTGGAAACCCTAGGCAGGGCAATAAGGAAAAAAAGGCAAATCATAAGAATCCCAATTGATAAGGAAGAAATAAACTATCTCTATTTGCAGATGATATGATCCTATACATAGAAAACTCAAGAGACTCAGCAAGAAAACTACTGAAACTTATTGAAATATTTAGCATAGTGTAGGATACAAGATCAACATACAAAAATCTGATGGATTCCTCTACACTAGCAAAGAGGTCTCAGAAAAGGAAATAAGGAAATCTATACCATAGTGGCTAAGACACTTGCCTGCTAACCAGATGGCTGGCGGTTCAAACCCACCAGCCACTCCTCGGAACGCAGGTTGGGCAATCCTACTTCCATAGTGATACTGCCTCGGAAACCCAAGGAGGGGTCGCTATGAGTCGGGTTTGACTCATCGGCACATAACAACAACAACAACCACCTAAATAAATAAATAAAACACTTGGGAAGAAATCTTTCCAGGAACACAAAAGAACTACACAAAGAAAATGACAAAACACTACTTCACGGATATGTAAGAGATCTATGTAAATGGAAGAACATACGATGCTCATGCACAGGAAGACTGAACATTGTGAAAATGTCAATACTACCCCAAGTATTCTGTACATTCAGTTCAATCCCCATAGAGATTCTGTCAACATTCTTTAAAGACATGGAAAAAACAATCATTAATTTTATATGGAAGGGAACGAGACCACAGATAATCAAAGCATTACTGAAGAAGAAGAAGAACAAAGCAGGAGGTTGCACATCTGGACATCAAAATCACAGCCAAAACAGCCTGATATCGAGACAAGAACAGACACATAGACCAGTGGAGCAGAATTGAGAACTCAGGAAAAAAAAAAAAAAAAAATCATCAACCTATGATCAGCTGATCTTTGACAGAGGACCAAAATCCATTAAATGGGGAGGAGATGGTCTCTTTCACAAATGGTACTGACAAAACTGGATATCCATTTGCAGAAAAATTAAACAGGATCCATACCTCAAACCATACACAAAAACTAACACAAATGGATCAACAATTTCAATGTGAAACCTAAAACTATAATGTTCATTAAGGACAACTAGAGGTGAACTTCTTGTTGTTGTTATGTGCTGTCGAGTCAGAGCCAACTCATAGTGACCTCTCCTTGGGTTTCTGAGGCAGTATCACTACAGAAGTAGATTGCCCCATCTTCCTTCCGAGGAGTGGCTGGTGGGTTTTAACCGACAGCCTTCTGGTTAGCAGTCAAGTGCCTTATGCACTATAGAGTGCTAATATGAAGAGTTTTTAAGGTTTCAAATTCGGAATTGTTTCTAAAGGATTTGCTACTTACTAGCTATGTGATTTGGTAAGAAATTAACCTCTCTCTGCCTCACACTAATTTGAAAAATGAGGTTAACTATGTAATAACAATATCAATAATATTCAAAAAGTTGCTGTTAATTAATTTAAAAGGCTTACAACAGTAAATTTTTATCAGACACTGAACTTCTGATGATGGTGATGGACATATCTAAGAATGGCTAAGGGTGATGGTTGAACAATATAAGGACCATAAATTAATGTAATTGAGCTGTATATATGAAGAATGATTAAATGGTGAATCTTTTATTACATATATATTTACCATAATAATAAAAAAA
>NW_006922436.1:459954-461413 GCF_000298275.1 Orycteropus afer afer
CAACAATAGTGAATTAAGACTTATTAGATCGATAGTAAGGAGCTCTGCTGAAGTAGTGCCTAAGATATTTGAGTGCTAAACAGAAGGCTGACAGTTCAAACCAACCAGCCACTCCTCCGAAAGAAGATTGGACAATCTACTTCCATAGTGATACCACCTTGGAAACCCAAGAGGGCATCTCTATGAGTCAGTATTTCCTATTAACAGGAGCAAGTTTGATTTGGTTTGTTGTTGTTGTTGTGATGTGCCCTCGAGTTGGACCCGACTCATAGCGACCCCTTCTTAAGATTCCGAGGTGATATCACTATGGAAGTAGATTGCCCCATCTTCCTTCCGAGGAGTGGCTGGTGGGTTTGAACAGCCAGCCTTCTGGGTTTGGATAGATAATAAAGTCTGTTTGTTTGTTTGGCAATAATGTCAATTAAAATGTTACTGTAGCCATCACTATGGTAATGCTTTGAATTAGTACTACACAGTTCCAGACATAATATGAGTCTAGTGTACCAACTGACAACTTCATAATGGATCTACAGATTAGTTAATTTTACCAGCCAAATAAAATTTAAACAGAGCAAATATTCGAACCTGAAACATCCATATTTCAATTCTTTCAAATATTCCACATTCAATTTTTTAAAAAATATTTTACTATTAAAAAATGCATTAGTATATGACCCACTATAAATCTATTATCAGAACACATTAGTTACAAACAATATTTCTTTAATATATTGATAGGAAATACTGATATTAAAAAAAATTCAGCTAGAAAATTGATCTGAAAATACACTAACAGAGTGGAAAAAAACATTATACTGATGGAGGCAATAAGTATTGCAATGATAATAGTAAAATAATAGTCATTATTATTATTACAAATTGCATTTATTAATCACATGACATGGGCCATATACAGTCCTAAGTGCCTCATAGTTTGTGGTAGTTATCTGTTCTACAAATAAACATCTCCACCTCTCCCTCTTACCAGTCCATGAGACTCTGCTTTGTTGCTCTCTTTAAATTAACCATTTGCCTTAAATGGCAACAACCCATGTCGCAGATTAGAACTGCTATTCCATATAGTTTTTAAGCCTGTGACGTTTCAGAAGCAGATGGATGGCTACTTCTTTCTTCCAAGGTGTCTTTTGGTGGGTTTGAACTTCCAATCTTTCAGTTAATAATTAAGTGCTTACCCTTTTTTCACCACTCTGGTGTGGCTATTTGACCAAAGAAATGTAAGCACATGTGTTGTATGTTATTTCTGGGAAGAATGTTTATGGGCTGTTGCATGATCCTGCCATTATTTTCTATGTTTACTACGCCAAGCAGCAATAGTTCTTAGCCTCCGAACCACTATAACAACGAGGAGCCAACGCCTGTCCTTCCCACCAAGAGCTCTGTGATGAGTATGTAGTGTGAAAGACAAACTTTTTGCTCATTTTTGTCCCACTGATGTTTC
>NW_006922436.1:462118-465284 GCF_000298275.1 Orycteropus afer afer
GGGAGCAGGAAGCAGAGCTGAAGCCCAAGGCTGAGGGGCTTTCACTCAGCCCCTGGAGCCTAGCACTTTGAACTTGGACTTAAAGCCTCCACATTGTAAGAATAAACTCCTGTATGTTTAAGCCATCTCATTTGTGGTATATTCTTGCCAGAGTGGCACTAGATAACCACAACAACAGTCTTCTACTTTTTCATTGACTCTCTATTTTTCCCAAGCATAATGTCCTTTTCCAGGCCCTGGTCCCTATTGATATAATTGATATAATGAACAAAATATGTGAGATGAAGTCTTCTCATCTTCTCTATTAAGAAGCATTTTGGTTGTGCTTTTCCCAAGACGATTTGTTCATTCTTCTAGCCATCCCCGGTATATTTAATATTTTTACTAACATCATAATTCAAAGGCATTAATTCTTCTTTGGCCTTCCTTATTCTTTGTCCAGCTTTCATATGCATAAGGTGATTGAAAATGCCATGGCTTGTGTCAGGTGCACCTTAGTACTCAAAGTGACAACTTTGCTTTTTAAAGAGATCTTTTGCAGTAGATTGGCCCGATATAATGTGTCATTTAATCTCTTATCAGCTTCTTCCATGAGTGTTGATTGTAGATACAAGTAAAGATAAATCCTTGACAACTTTAACATTTTCTCTGTTTATCATGATGTTACTTATAACTGGCTAAGGGCTATGCTGTAGTGTTTCCTACTGAACCAATACAATGTAACAGGATATTACTATCAGGTGAGTTGACTCAGGGCTTTGATAGAACAAGAGGAAAGCAAGAGCACTGACACTAAAGCAAGAGCACTAAACACACTGAAAATGACTGAACACCTTCCTTTCTTGGTTACTGCTCCTGTATCAATGACGCATTCAAACACTGTTCCTTTGTCCTCTTAAATACACATCTACTCAACCCAGTACTGACCCCTGCTTATTTCCACACCATCCAAATAGGCCAGTATACTCCCATTCTCTATAATAAACTGATCCTAATCTCCTCTGACTAAAAAACTCCATTTTTTCCAAAATATGCTATATATCTTGCTACAGGTACTTATTACACTTAACATTGTTTGATATTGTGTTCCTGGTGCTCTTTTGGGCTTTTCTTTCCTTTTTTCTTCCATTGTAGTTGAGATTAAACTCAGGGAATCTTTCTCAAATTCCCAGGAAGTAATCACTATGCTGTGATACAAATAAAGCACCCAACCTCCCCGACCTCACACAGAGGGTTGAATCAATTATACTCCCAGTTCATAGACCATAATTAGTGTTGGTGCACACAAGGACCATCTCTTGTTTCATTGATTTATTTTTATCCCCATTCATCACTCTCAATCCCTTCTACTTCCTTTAAAGGTTTTTCAATAAATAAGAACCCATGAATCTTATGTGTTTTACAATCAAAATTAATTGTCCTTATGATATATCCAGAAGTTAGTATAGAATTATGTTCTGGTTTTGTAGGAGGAATAAGAATCAAGAGAAAATTGACTTCATGTGTTCAGTCATTGCCTTATACAACCAGGATATAATGGAATACCTGTCAATAAGCGACTGTTTCAACAAACTGAATGTGTTGTCTTTCATTTTACATATACTGCTCATCACTGAGTTTCATTTTAAAGCCCTATACAGTTTGAAATACTTAAAAATTGAATTAGAAGTACTGCATAACCAAAGAGGTTGGTTATTATTATTAACTCTTATTAACCCACCAAATTCCAAAAAGGGACCGTTTACTGTTTTCATTTTAAATAGCTATGCTATCATTAGAAGGCCTTGTTATGACATTTTGTCTTTGTTATAAGAGAAAATCTTAAAAGAGAACTGCATCTGCACTAAGTTCCTACAATCGGGCCTTCTTGAAATTCCTTATATATTTTGCTATGGATCCTTCTCTAAAGGAAACTCATTTAATTCTGACACATAGAAGGACAAGTTTACCCTTTCATTTTTTCCTTATGTAATTACCAAAAAACATTTGTTTGTTACCCAAACAGCATTATTCAGTGTCAGAGAGAAGAAATAATAAAATGCAATATACCCATCAAAGCCCAATAATGGGATACTCTAATGTTTGCCCCTTAGTGATAAAACTACTCCTCAATATGAATTCTAAAAGACAGACTCTGGTTACTTGGATATCAATACCGTTTCCTAATACTATTTATGCCTATTGTGTAATATTATACCATTGACTTTGTCAAACTCTTGACAAAAAAAAAAAATTGCAATGAAAATCATTGCTTTTGACAGATGTCTTTTCTAAGAAGACTCTTCATATAAAGGATGGTACCTCCATCTTTGTCAACGTTGCTAATCAGAACATTCACTATGCCAGGTCTTCTGATAATCAATCAGTGAAAACTAATTTTTTTCATGATGTTGCCATTCTAAGTTAATAAGTCAGCCATATCCAAATTGATGTAGGTCGATAAAGTGAGGTACTGTGCAGACAAACACAAATTCAAACATATGCTGATTCTTACATAATTTCTATTAGTGCAATAGCTATTCCTTTACATCTCCACATATGGTCATATGAACCATCAGTGGTTTCAAGCAGCTCCTTTTCTCCTTAGTTGTAATGGTTCTCTAAAATGAATAATGGACTTGTTCAGTACGTCTCTAACAGATAGTAATAATATCTAATACTCCCTATTAATACACTTTATCTTAAATTTTCTAGAGTATTGAAAATGCTACCTATGAATTTTAGCATGACATTCACAAGTCACCTCACACACATTGCACTAGAATCACTAGATTGTGCTAGATTGGGAAAATGATGAAGGTAGTGAAAGTGATGAAGGTGAGAGGGATTATCCTCTTATGAAAAAATCCAATACTCATAAAAAAATGCCACAATGTGAACACAAAAAATAATTACACACATATTAACTCATTGTACATACTTGTTGTTGTTGTTGTAGTTAAGTGCCGTAAAGTCGTTTCCGACTCATAGTGACCCCATGCACAGCAGAACAAAACACTGCCCGATCCCGTGCCAGCCCCACAATCTCTGCTGTACTCGAGCCCATCATCGCAGCCACCGTATCAATCCATCTCCTTGAAGGCCTCACCCTCTTTCGTCGACCCTCCACCCTACCAAGCATGACATCCTTCTCCAGAGAATGGTCCCTTCTTACAACATGACCAAA
>NW_006922436.1:468089-473166 GCF_000298275.1 Orycteropus afer afer
AATTCTTTCAGAAGTGGACGGCCTCTTCCTTCTTCCTAGTCTGTCTCAGTCTATAAGCTGGGCTGTTACCTGTGCACCAGGTGCATCTTGCTGGGTTTTAAACACCAGAGGCTCAGCCTCAAAACTCAAGTCTACATGTCACCACAGTAGGACAAACCAACAGACAAGTTTGTCTTGCTGTTAGAGACCTCTAGTATCACCCCCACCTGGGTCCCTGTTGCTGACTGTTCCTCTGTCTGGCTTCCTGGTTTTAATCCCCTTTCTCCTGCTCTTCTGGCCTGCTTCTTTGGACATCCCTGAGTTGTCTCTCCTCACCTGAATCCCTGGGGCTGACTACTGTACATACTAGACTATGCCAAAAATAAAGAAAACCTTTTTGGCTGATACATTTACAAATATTTTGTTGTTTATTGAAAGAGAGGATGACTTGAAGCCCTTACTGATGAAGAGCAAAGGCTACAGTCTCCAGTATGCATTACATCTTACTATAAAGAAAACAGAAAGCCTCACAGCTGGACCAATGGGTTGAAACACAATATATGGACAAAAGATTGAAGTTGACTGGGATTTCATTTCACTTGGAGCCACAATCAACAACCATGGAAACAGCAGTCAAGAAATCAGATGCCATATTGCCCTGGGAAAAATCTGTTGCATAAGATCTCTGTAAAGTGTTAAGAAGCAAAAATGTCACTTTGAAGACTAAGGTTAGCCTGACTGTAGCCATGGTATTTTCAATTACCTCATCTGCATGTGAAATCCGAGCAATGAATAAGGAAAGTGGAGGAAGAGTTGATGCCTTTGAATTGTGGTGCTGGTAAGGAATACTGAAAATACCACAGACTGCACTGCCCAAAGGAAGAAGAAACCTATCCTGGAAAAAGTGTAGCTGGAATGTTCCTTGGAAGCAAGAATGGCCAGACTTCATCGCACTTACTTTGGTCATATTGTCAGAAAAGATCATTCCCTGGAGAAGGCTATCAAGCTTGGTAAAGTAGAGGGTCAGCAAAAAAGGGGATGAGCCTCAACAAGGTGGATTGACACAGTGGCTACAATAGTGTGCTAAAGCAAAGCAGGTGCTGTGTGGATGACACAGAATCAGCCAGTTTCATTCTGCTGTGCATAGGGTCACGATGAGTCAGAGCTGACTCATGGGCACCTAACAACAGCAACATCTTATAAAATGTTATTGTGTTGTTAGGTGCCCTACAGTCAGTTTCAACCACTCTAGGCATAACCCTTGTTCTGTTCAAACAACTACCTCTTAGTATATGTACTGGTCCACATGAGCAGTTAAGTGTTCTAGAAATGTCACTCTTCTCAAGGTTATTCATAATTTGTTATGATCCACACAGTCCAATGTCTTTGCTTAGTCAATAAAATACAAGTAAACAATTTTTACGTGTACTCTGCTATCAGCCAAGATCCATGTGATATCAGGAATGACATCTCTCAATCTGTACCCTCTTCTGAATCCATTTTGAATTTCTGGCTGTTCTCTTTTGGAAAAATAAAAATAATAAAAAAAAAAAAAAAAAACGTCATTCATATGTGATTTTAAAAACATTGTGTGAAAATTACCACAAACTGTTGAGATACCTTTTGTTGTAATGAGCACAATATGTGTCTCTTCCAGGCAGGTCCAGGTAGCCATAGTCTAAATTTCTTGGCATAGATAAGTGAGCACATCTCGTGTTGCATCTAATTGCTGAAACATTTCAATTGGTATTACACCAGTTCCTGAAGTTTTTTGTTTCACTAGCTTTGTTCTTGCACCTTCAGTGCAACTTGGAAGTCTTCCTTTAATAGTATTCATTCTTGATCATACACTACCTCCTGAAATGATTGAAAGCTGACCAATGCTTTTTTTTGTTTGTTTATTTGTTTGTGTTGTTTGTAGAGTGATTCTGTGGATGCCTTCCAATTTCCTTTGATGCTTCCTGCTCATTCAATACTTTTCAAATACCCAAAACCATTTAAAAAAAAAAGTCAATTTCAATTCATAGCATCTGTGGTAGTTAAAGTTGTATGTCAACTTGGTTGGGCCTGGTTGAATGGCCCGGCAGCTGGTGGTAGTTATTCTCCATGATGAGACTGGCAATCAACTCCATGGTGGGATGGACCACAGGAAGTTGAGTAGCTGCTTTAGGAATGTGGTCTGCTTCCTGTATATAAGAAACAGCTTTGGGAATGGTCTCAAGCTTATGGCATGCTTGAACCATGCATGTAACAGTGTCATTGTTCAGCAGCCTGACATGCTCTGCCGACCTTGGGACTTTGAGTGGACTTGAATTAATGGCCTGCCTTGTGGTGTGGTAACATCAGGACTGTGGCTTTTTATTTGTCAACCTAGGGCTTGTTAGCCTCAGCAACCAGCTGGTGTCTGAGTAAAGGAAAGCCTCCAGCTTCAGTGGGTGAGGCAGTGTCATAATCCAAGGTTGAGGGGCTTTCACTGACCCCCTTCAGAGTGGCACTTTGAACTCGGACTTAAAGCCTCCAAACTGTAAGAGTATAAACTCCTGCTTGTTCAAGCATCCCATTTATGGTATATTCCTGTCAGAGCAGAACTAGATAACTAAAACAACATCTCTATGGGACAGAGTAGAGCTGCTTTATAGGGCTTACAATCTTACAGAAGCAGACCATAGAGTCGCTGGTAGGTTTGAACTACCAAACTTGATTACCATCCAAATTCTTTAATGACTACATCATTAGAGCTCCTTTTTTGCCCATAGAATCTTTCCATTTTGCACTTGAGGCTTGAATATTTTCTTCAGTTATTTTGACTTGAGAAATGCCAAGAATATTCTTCCCTTTGGCTTTTCTATCTCCAGGTCATTGCATGTTTAATTAAAAAAGTTTACTTTGTCTTGAGCAACCCTTTTAAACCTTCTCTTCATCTCCTTTGTTTCATCATTTGTTCCTTTTCACATTAGCTATTCTACATTCAAGTTGCAAAATACTTCCAAAATCAATTTTGATCTTTTCTGTTTATTTTTTTTTTCTGTCTTTTTCATGACCTTTAAATTTCTTTATGTATGATGTCCTTGATGTCATGTCCCAATTCATCTGGCTTTGGTCATTAGTGATCGGTGTGCTAAATATATTGTTCAGATGGTCTTTAAATTCAAGGAGGATATACTTAAGGTTTTACTTTGGCTCCTGTACAATTGTTTTACTTTTCTTCAATTTCCATTTGAACTTTCATATGAGTAGTTGGTATCTGTTCAATGATCAGCCACTGATCTTGTTCTAACTGATGATTTAGAGCTTGTCCATCATCTCTTTTTGCAGTGAAGTCCATGTGTATGGTCACCATTTATTTTTTGGGGAAAAAAAATGGTATTTACAATGAAAAGTTGGGTTTTTTGTTCTGTTTTGGTTTTTGAAAAATTTTGTTTTGCAATTCCCAGGATTCTTTTCATCACCAATGCCATATTTTCCACATACTGATCCTTCTTCTTTGTTTCTAATTTTGTTTGCATTATACTTACAAGTAATTATCACTGCATCTTGATGGTATCCTTGGTCAATTTAAGACTGCAAAAGTTAGTTAAAAAAATTCATTATCTTCATTTTTGGCATTAGTGTTTTGTGCAAAATTTCAAATTACTGTAGAATTAACTGGCCTCTCTTGAAGTTCTATGGATATTATCCTATCATGGACAAAATTGTACTTTGGGATAGATCTTGAAATGTTCTTTTTGATAATAAAAGCAGCTCTCTTCCACTTTAATTTGTCATTCTCAGCATAGTGGGCCATATGCTTTCCTGATTCAAAATGGTTAATACCAGTCCATTTTAGGTCACTAAATCCTAGGTAATCCTGCAAAGAGTACCATGGTCTTCTGAAAGTACTAACAAACCTGTCCTGGAAGAAGTTCAGCCATAATCTTCCTGGGAAGTGAGAATGGTCAGACTTCATCTCACCTACTTTGGTCGTTGTCAGAAGGAACCATTCCCTGGAGAAGGATACCATGATTGGTAAAGTGGAGGGTAGTGAAGAAGGGGAAGGCCCTCAATGAGATGGATTGATACGGTGGCTGCAATGATGGGCTCTGGTACAGAAAGATTTTGAGGCTGGCACAGGACCGGGGTGTGTTTCATTCTGCTGTGCATAGGGTCACTATGAGTCAGAGATGACTCGAGGGCACCCTGACAGCAAGAAGTCCTAGTATATCCCTCTTCATAGATAACAGTGCAAAAGGGAAGTGAAGACAAGATGGAGACCTGTTGACATACTCTGCTCAATCACTGTACTTCGGAGCCCAAAAAAACAAGTAAAGCAGATAAAAATAAACATCCTGGAACTCAGAGCATCATATGAGGGATAAATAATTAGACTGAGTGCTGACTGGAGAAGGGAAATTGAGTGAGATCAGTGACTAGCAAGAGAAAAGAAGCCAGGACTGGCCAAAGCATTGCCCTTTTAAGTATAGGGGCATCAGACATAGATTGGGAGAAAACATTTTCACAGAATCCATTTGGTGATAAAGATACAATGTAGACAAACCAGGAAGAATTCAAAGGAAGAGGACATCAACTGTCCCGTAGTCAAACCTACTACACTGGCAACCTCACCCAATAGACAAGCACCAACAACTGGATTAGTGAGTTGTGTTCACCAATGATGAGCACACCTAGATCAACAGCAGATGATAGATACATCTAGATCAACGGCAGATGGTGAACAACAGCTAGATCAACAGCAGATGGTGGACAACACCTGCAGCTCCTCCTCATGACAAACTGGGACCCATGTCCCCGTTCCCACCAGTTATTCCACCAAACTGGAGACAGCTGTGTAGTGCACCACTACTGTCAAGCTAAGAACCAAAGAAGCACATGTGACCTACCTATCCAGACATGTTGAAACAAAGTAAAACAAAAAAGCAGGCTGAAAGAAACTAACACATACCTAAAAAATAAAAACAACTTCAAAATATCTTGGAGAAAACAGACAACTTTAAATCAAACAAAAAAGCAGGATAAGATAGTGGAAGCAAGTGACTGAAATAGAGGACAGGAAAACCTTTCTGAGGAAGAATAATCTCATAAGGAATTTATATATATATAT
>NW_006922436.1:473266-477673 GCF_000298275.1 Orycteropus afer afer
ATCCTTCAAGGAGCTTAAGAGAACCATAAAGAAAGCAAGGAAGAGACAATAATACCCTTGAAGAATTCAGAAAAAAAAAAAAAAAGAATAAAATGGTGAAATGAATAGACAATTAGAAATCAAGCAAAAACAGTACACAGAATTCCAGAACATCATCAATAAAATTACAGAGTGAGATAGCACATTGAAGGGCCAAAAGAGTAAAATAGAATTGACTGAAGAATGCATTGACCAGAAGGAAGACAAATCTGACAGCAATTTATGTGAGGAAAAACTCAGATAAAGATGGAAGAAAACCTAAGAGTGATATGAGGTAATAACAAGACAAATAACTTATATAGGATTGGAATTCTAGAGCAAGAAGAGGTGGGGGGGGGGGAGAAAATTTTGAAGACGTGCTACCAGAAGACTGACCCAATATCACAAAAGGTAAAATGACACCCATCCAAGATCAACAAACCCCACACAAAACAAAGCCCCAAGAGAGAGTCACCAAGGCATATCAAAATCAAACTTTTCAAAACCAAATAAAAAGAAAAAATAAAAATATGTTTAGGGCAGCTTGAAAAAAGTGAATTGTTACTCACAAACGGCAACCAATAACATTAAGCTCTGATTTATCTGAAGAAACCAGGCAGGCAAGAAAGCAATGGAATGGCATATATAAAACCTTGAAAGAAAAACAAAACAAACAAAAAAAAAAATGATTACATGTCCAGTAAAACTGTCCCTCAAAAGTGATGGAGAAATTAGGACTTTCCCAGACAAACAGATTTTAAGGAATTTTAAAAACCAAAGCAACCTTACAAGAAATGCTAAAGGGATTCCTTTGGACAGAAAACCAACAGCAGAATGCAACAAGCTAAGGTTAAGACACCTGGCAACACCCTCAGAAATCACCCAGACAAAGAATTCCCAAACAAAAACAAGCTTGTTATGTTGCTGTTGTCAGGTGCTATTGAGCCATTGCCAACTCACTGCGACCCTTTGTACAGCAGAACAAAACACTGCCTGGTCCTGTGCCATCCTTACAATGTTTGCTATAATTGAGCCCATCCTCTCAGTCATGGTGTTGATTCATGTCCTTGAGCTTGTTTCCTTTTTCTCTGACCCTCTACTTTACTAAGCATAATAGATATCATTCCCTAAGGACTTGTCCTTGTGACAACATGACTAAAGTAGGTGAGACAAATCTGGTCATTCTAGCTTCCAAGGAGCATTCTGGCCGCACTTATTCCAGAACAGATTTCTCTGTTCTTCTGGCAGTCCACGGTATGCTCAATATTCTTTAGCATGACCATAATTCAAATGCATCAGTTCTTCTTTTTTTCTTCCTTCTTCAGTCTTGCTTTCACATGCATTTTAGCCTATTGAAAATATTGTGCCTTGTGTCAAAAGCATTCTTCAAAATGATATATTTACTCTTTAACACTTTTAAAAGATTACAGTAGATACCTGCAATACACTGTATGATTTCTTGATTGCTGCTTCAGTGGATTTTGATTGTGGATTCAAGTAAAATGAAGTCCCTGAAAATTTCAACCTTTTCTCCATTTATGGTGATGTGCTTACTGCTCCAATTGGGAAGGTTTTTGTTGTCTTTATGTTCAGGTGTAATCCACACTGCAGGCAGTAGTCCTCGATCTTCATCAGTTAGTGCTTCATATCATCTTCATTTTCAGCAAGCAAGGCTTTGTCATCTGCATATCACTTGTTGGTTTATGAGTCTTCCTCCAATCCTGATGCACATTCTTCTTCAGATAAACCAGCTTCTTGGATTATTTTCTCAGCATACAAATTGAATAAATATGATGAAATGACACACACCTTTCCTGATTTTAACATTCAGTACCCCCTAGTTCTATTTGAACTACTGTCTCTCGTTCTATGTATAGCTTCCTCATGAGTACAAGTAAGTGTTCTGGAATTCCTATTTTTCACAAATTTATCTGTAATTTGTTAAGATCCACATAGTCAAAAGCCTTATATAGTCAATAATACAAGGTAAACATCTTTTTAGTATTCTTTCCTTTTGGACAAGATCCATCTAACATCAGCCTTATTCCATACCCTTTTGAATCCAGCTTGAATTTATAGCAGTGTGCTCTCAATATACTGCTTCTTTCAATTTTGAATGATTGTCAGGAAAAATGTACTTGCATGTGATATAAATGATATCATTTGATAATTTCTATATTGTGTTGGATAACCATTCTTTGGAGTTATAGATGTCTCCCAGACAATTGACCAGGAAGCTATCTTCCAAATTTCTGGGCTAAATAAGTGAGCACCATCAGCACTGCATCTTTGGTTGAAATATGTCAATGAGTATTCTGTCAGTTCCTGGAGCCTTGATTTTCACCAATGCTTTCAGTGCACCATGAACTTTTTCCTTCAGTACCATTGGTTCTTGAGCATATGCTACCTCCTGAAATGGCTGAATGTCAACCAATTCATTTTGAATCAATGACTCTGTGTACTCCCTGCATCTTCTTTTGGTGGTTCCTGCATCATTATTTTGCCCACAGAATTCTTAAATATGGCAACTTAATGCTTGAATTTTTTTCTTTAGTTTTTCAGCTTGAAAAATTCTAAGTGTGTTCTTCCTTTTTGGTGTTCTAATTCCAAGTCTTTGCAATTTTCATTATAATACTTTATTTGTCTTCTCAAACTACTATGAAATCTTCTATCCTGCTCTTTTATTTCACAGACAATTAAATACAGGTAAACATCTTCCTGGTATTCTTTGCTTTCAGCTAAGATCCATCTGACATAAGCTGTAATATCCTCTTTTTCATGTATGATATTCCTAATGTCATCCCCAAATTTATCTGGTCTTCAGTCATTGGTTTTCATTGTGTCAAATCTATTCTTCAGATGATCTCTAAGTTTAGATGGGATATAATCAAGATGATATTTTGGCTGTCATGAACTTGCTTTCATTTGCTTCAGCTTCAACTTTAACTTACATTTAAGCAATGTTTTATAGTTTTATATGTATGTTTTATAGTCCACTCCTAGTCTTGTTCTGACTGATGATAGGGAGTTTTTACATTGCCTCTTTCCACTCTTTCACTTGACCTTTTGAACTATATAAAACACGCTAGTCAACAAAAATGTAATAAACAGTCTTTTCCAATAAACAAACAGAAAAAAAAAAAAAAAAAAAACAACTCACTGTCATTGAGTCTATTCCAACTTACAGCAACCCCCAATGGGTTTCCGTATCTGTTGATCTTTATAGAAGTAGAATGCTGAATCTTCCTTCCACATCACAGCTGGTGGGTTTGAACCACTGACCTGGTTAGCAGCCAAATGCCTTATCCACTATGCCACCAGAGCTCCTTATTTCCAGTACACATGGATTATTCTCCAGAATAGACCACATTTTAGGCCATCAAAAAAAAAAAAAAAATCCTCTATAAATTAAAAGCATCAAAATTTTATAAAGCATCTTCTTGAATCTCAATATTTTAAAATTAGACTTCAATAATAAAAACATCAGGAGAAAAAGTCATATATACAATAACTGAATAACACACTACTCAAGAACTACTAGGTAACAGAAGAAATAAAATGTGAAATAAAAAAAAATAAATCCTATAAACAAATGAGAATGAAATCACCACATACAAATTCTTTAGGACATATGGAAAACAATTCTCAGATGTTAATTTATGTCAATAAATGCACATATCAAAGAAAAAGAAAGAATAAAAAACAATACCTTAAGCAAACAATTGCAACAATTAGAAAAAGAGCAACAAAAGAAACCTACAATTTCCCAAAGAAAGGAAAAATAGAAATCTGTGCATAAAACAGAAAAAAATCAACAAGACTAGAAACTGCTTCTTCTAAAAGATTAACAAAATATACAAACCTCTGGCAAATTTGACTAAGGGAAAAAAAAGAGGGGACACAAATAACAGAAATAAATGAAGTGGGTGATGTCACAACACAGCCAACTGACATAAAAGTGATAATAGCAGAATACTATGAGGAACTCTACTCCAGCTTCAAAAATCTAGAAGAAATGGACAAATTCTAGAAAACAGGACCTACCTAAACTAACACAGGCTGAGCTAGAAAAATTGAACATGCTCATACAAAAGGAAGAAATTGAGCCAGTTTTAAAAATCTCCCCACAAAAAAAAAAAAGTCTCTTGTCCGAAATGGCTTCACTGGAGAATTCTATCAACATTCAAAGCACTGACATCTATCCTAGTAAAAAGAATTTCACAATATAGCAAAGGAGGGAATACTCCCAAATTCATTCTATGAATCATACATTACTCTGATATCAAAACCAGGTAAAGACACAACGGAAAAAGGAAAACTATAGACCAATAGGCCTTATGAATAGAGAGGCAAAAATCTTCAAAAAATTCTAGCCAATAGAATCTAACA